>NC_011669.1:2243266-2270703 GCF_000150955.2 Phaeodactylum tricornutum CCAP 1055/1 | reverse complement strand
CGCGCTTCTGTTGCAATACATGCAGCTGGCCTGAGTTCCCACCGAAAACAAGTTTTTGCTGCGTTTTCTACGAGCGTAGAATCCTCCTTTTCCCGAAGATTGAGTTCGCCATCCTCAAAGGTGGGCCTTTTCGAAAGTGACAGTTCGCGCGGATATTCATCATCCGCGCAGTCAGCATGGTCGCCACTTCTACGCCCTTCCGACGATAATTCGATCCAAGTGCATGAATCTGTGCAACAAGCGCTTTCTGAGCAGCGTCCTGTAGTGGCCTTGGAATCGACCATTGTCGCACATGGCCTTCCTTATCCAGAAAACGTTGAGCTATGTCGCACACTAGTGCAGTTGTTCCGGGATAAGGGGGTTGAACCAGCCACAGTTGCCGTCCAAAATGGAGTTTGTAAAATTGGATTAACATGGGAAGAATTGGAAGACTTGGCCGTGGCGAAACAACAAAATCGGGTACAAAAATGCTCCACGCGCGAGCTGTCTCTGTTCTTGGCACAACATGGGCGCCGCAAACAAGGCGTAAGTCATACGAACTATTGGGGGGCCACGACAGTAGCGTCTACAATGCGACTAGCTCACTTGGCCGGCATCTCCACTTTTGTCACGGGCGGAATCGGTGGTGTGCACCGTGACGGTCACGTCAGTATGGATGTCTCGGCTGATTTACACGAATTAGCACGTACTCCGGTAGTGGTAGTGTCAGCCGGGATCAAGTCCATCTTAGACATCCCTCGCACGCTGGAAGTTTTAGAAACAAACGGTGTTCCGGTTGTTTCGTACCGATCTAACGAGTTTCCCGCATTCTTTTCACCGCATTCTGGAGTGCCGGCCTCTTGTCGAATGGAGGATGCCGATACAATCGCTGCTGCCTACAACGTGGCCAGGGATTTGAATTTACCACACGGAATGCTGGTTGGGGTCCCCAATATGGACCCCGCCGGTGCTAATGTGGAAGAGGCGATTCAACGTGCGCTACAAGAAGCTAGCGTTGATCCGAGCATTGTCGGCCAAGCCGTAACTCCATTTATATTAAAGCGTGTGTCGGAGCTGACCGGTGGTGATTCCTTACGTAGCAATTTGTCGCTGGTGCGAAACAACGCTAGAGTCGGCGCAGACATTGCAATTGCGATCGCGGAGCAGCGAAGGAGAAGCACTGCCAATCTCACGGATTGTATTGCCAAACCCACCAGCGCAATTCCTCACTCACGGATTGTCATCATGGGAGGCATTGTCCTTGATGTGATCGCCAAGGCAGCTTTAGGGTGTGAGCTCGTTCCGAAAACTTCCAACCGGGCCGTTTGCTCTGAATCGGATGGTGGAGTGGCCCGAAATGTGGCTGAATCTCTAGGACGACTGGGTTCCAAACCAGCCTTGTATTCGGCAGTTGGCAAAGACGCTAGAGGCTTTGCGTTACTCGATCGACTGGAAAATGAATGCAATATGCGAGATTGCCGCGATACTGTTCGAGTTGTAGATAGTTTAAACTCGGCGACCTATCTTGCTATTTTGCAAGCCGATGGCGATCTTCATGTGGCATGCGCCGATACACGAGTTTTGGATGCTATCCAGCCACCACCCAAGGAAGTATTGCAACATGCGGCCATTTTCCTGATGGATGCTAATCCTCCCATAGAAGTGCTACGAGAAACCGCCCTACTGGCAATCACGCTGGACACAAAGGTATACTTTGAACCGACTAGCTTCCCCAAAGCCTCTGATGTTGGCCGAGACGACAAATTAATGTCGTGTATCTCAGTCGCTTTCCCTAACATTGGAGAGCTTTCTGCAATGGCGGATGGATGGTTGAACACGGACGAAGATTTGGACACGCTACTACACGACGATGCCTTCGCAGAAACACGGCCACTTGCGCAGAGCGTTTTGGAACGAATGCACCCGGACGAAGCGCATCTTATTGTTACAGTTGGCGCGAAAGGAGTTTTCTACGCTTCCAAGATTGAGAATAACCGTTTCGCATTTCGTCATTTCCCTGCACGGGAATGCAATGTGGTTCAGAATAGTACTGGAGCTGGCGATTCCCTCTGTGGAGCTTTTATACACGCAATTTTAGAGGGAAAGTCGATGGAAGACGCTATTCTGTTTGGTTTGAAAGCAGCCAAACTCAGTTTGGAATGCAAAGAAAGGGCGATTTCACCTTTTCTTAGTACTCTAAAACTAGGAAAATAGGAAACTATGAAAGATGTATGAGAAGTCTTACACGCAGGTGTCTGTTACCTTCAGTTTGGCATTCGACTTGGAGTAGCGTATAAGAGCACGTGCATAACAAAAAGAGCTATGACCGGATAGACTGCCAGACTACAGTGGTGTTGCTCTTTGATACCCCGGGATTGCGTTTATGTTAGTCTCGCCGAAACCGGAAATTAGCCTTCCACGATAGGCTATAATAATGTAAAATGTCAGCACACGATCGATGCGATCTAACTTTCGACACGTGTGGCGGGAGAAAAGAAACTCGCTTGTTTTGTGTTCAGTGAACGGGTACACTAGCTACCGGTGGTGTTTGACCAGCGGCAATCATCATTTGGAAAGGCCGCGTCTAGTAATCTCAAATCGTTTGAAATCCCATTAACCCATTCTTGTCAAGAAGGCTTACAGCGACCCAAAGTCAGAAGCAGCGTCTCTCGCAATAAAACCGTCCGGAAGGTGGAGAGCAGAACACCAAGTCACACGAGCACACGATGAGCCACGCAGAACACGGTGAAGTGTGCGACGACAGTCCGTTATTGGAACTGAACCCAGTCGAGTTTGCGCCGTTCAAAAACGTCAACGAATTTCTGATTGGGTTTTGTCGGCCTCGGCAAAGTCTCAGCTCTGTTCCGGATGGGAACACACAGATTCTTGTAGACGACAGCGCTTCACAATCGTCGTCTTATAAAATAAGTCCCTCATCCAGAGGGTTGGAAGCTGTTATCAACGTACACCCATACACAAACTTGAAAAGAGCACTACATTACGGCTTCTGCGATCCCACAGAGCTTGTCGGAGACGAAAGGAAATCCGCAACGAATAGAAGTATTAATTCCGGCGTCACCACGCAGACCATTGATAGCGGGGATATAAGTTCCATTACCGCAGTTCCAGACGAGCAGGAAGATGACGAAGACGAACAGAGTGGTATCATTTTTACACATCCGGGCACTGGACGTGCCATTCGTGTATATAAGGCATTGGAAGTTTTTGTACTGACCATTGCGGTGCTCATTTTCGCTTTTCGTACGCTTCGCAAATTAAACGTTCCGATAGGCTTCGAATTGAAAACAAGGATTGATGAAGACGAGCCTTCATTTTACTTTTCGTTTTCCTGAATTCCTTAGTTCAATCTTGGCGAATTTTAGGCTAGCTGTATGATAATGTACACTACACCATTAAACTTGATGTTGAAAATATTCTCTCTACTATTCTATTCAATCCGACGGCGAAACTGCTTTAAGGGTAACCACGGTGCCACTGGGAACGATCGCGGAGGTGATGCATTGCGCCATGCCTTGGCAGCCTTTCGCAAGCCCATGAGTTGCGGGGTATCGGCAGCAGCGGGAATAACTGCTTGCCTACAATCCAATCCAAAGTCTCTGTCAATTGCGTTGGCCACCTGTAAACCAGTAACCACAGCCTTCTCGGTGCTCCACGACGCATGCCCGCTTCGATCAACCCAATCGCCACAAATGTAGAGCCCATTCGTAATCCTCACGGGAGGTGACTTGCTTGCCG
Organism: Phaeodactylum tricornutum CCAP 1055/1; assembly: GCF_000150955.2. Lineage (NCBI taxonomy): Eukaryota > Bacillariophyta > Bacillariophyceae > Surirellales > Neidiaceae > Phaeodactylum > Phaeodactylum tricornutum. Next base: position 2,266,968 of record NC_011669.1, on the reverse strand, counting down.
ATCCGACGCAAAAATGCGATACAGCATTTAGGGCTCTGATAACCGCCGAATCTTCGACGAGCTCCATGTCGATGCTTTCGACTCCAAGTGCTGTTTGGACAGCATCCAATGTAAGCTTGATAATGTCGCCATCTCTCATTTTTGCAATCGCATCCGCCCGGAAAAAATCGACCTCCAATCCCACAAAACCGCCGCCCTTGAAGTCATCTTGCAATCGAGACAGATCGTAGATGCAAAAGCCAGTCTCAACGAGTTGCGGGGCTCCCCCAATATTCGGCCCGCATACGACAACAGGAGAGTCGCTCATAGCAGAGGCAAGACTCGGCGGAAGTTCTGCAAAGAAGAGACGAACCGCTACACAGCTCACACCACGAAGTTCTTTCCACTTTGAAGCTAGATTCGGAATCTTCTGCAGTGGTAGACACGAATCAATCAGTCTTCCTGCCGCTGTGGCGCCAACGGCAAGAACAACAGCATCACATGTAACGGACACCTTGTTGTTGATCATTACCGTGTACTCTCCGCCATAGTGTTCAATGGATGTCACCCGAGCGGAGCCTTGAATGCAAACATTGCCGCTTTCCCTCAGCTTCTCAACCCAGGGATTGAAGATGCGTTCCGAAATGCTCCCACGGCACCAGCGTACATCAAACGCACCTCGAGATTGTAGTGCAAAGAAGTGGAAGCAGGATAGCGCTGCAGCTGCGGAGCAGTCGTATCCTGGGGTCATTGGTAAAACATGAAGAAGAGGAGCGACCAAGTCGCGGTATAAGTTTGGTGAAATCGATGCAATCGAGCGAAACAAGTTTTCAGCTGATATCTTGTCGTATCTTTCCCAAGAGTCGCGGTCTTCTTGTACAAAGTCGGCCCATGCACCAAGCAACCCGATACCGCTGATTCTGTCGGCAATGGAGAGTTCCGAGTCGGGATTGAAATCAGCCAACAAAGCAACATCTAAAGGCGACGGCAACAAAGGCGCTATTTGCTCCAACAGGCTGCGAGGATTAGACCAGTCCAGGTTGTTGGCTTGTAGATGATTTGGCTTGTCCATTGTATTGCCGAGGACGGGTGCGAGGGCGACGCGTCCATTTTCCGAAACCAAAATTGACGGTGTGAAATTTGTCAAGACATCGTCAAGGTCTAAACCAATGTTTTCAATCATGGCAAACGTATTACGATACTCTCTCCAAAAGCCATGAATTCCTGCTTCGACGGGCCGGCCAGTCTTGGGCGTTCTCCAGCCACCTGCTAGTCCTCCGGGGCCCCTCTGTGACGCATCCAAGAGGGTAACTGATACATTCGAAGATGCTCTTGCCAAAGTATCTGCTGCGGTGAAACCAGCCCAACCTCCTCCAACCACAACCACTCTACAAGGTTCCCTCTCGGAACTTTTTGAACACCGACTAAGGAAACGCCTATTACTTGAACTCGAAGAACCGTTTCGTCTAACAAGTGAAATCGGGTTGATTAACTGTAGGGCAGACACATTATCGACAACGCCTCTGTACACAGAGTAGAAAGCTGCGTAAAAGAAGAGGGAACTATGCATGTCGGAGAATGAAAAGAAGCTTCCCCACAAAATTTGAGCTCGTTACATGCCCACTCAATGCATTTGTTTGTTAACTGTAAGTCCTTTGTGTAGTGGTGAAATGTATAGATGATGCGATGCGTATCGCCGTCATGGTGGTAATATTTCTGATTTGCCGACGGTTGTTGGTCTCACGATCGTGTGGGCAATCGTGTTGGAGTCGTGACTCACTCAACCTTTTCGAAAACTCCGAGTGCGCAACGAACATTGCATGTTCTAGAGCTAGAGCTAGCTGCATTTGATAACGTGATGTAAAAAAGGCGTCGAATAATGCTGCTTTGGTAACGTAATCTCCCCACAGGCTCTTTTGCAACTTTCACACATGCACGTGATATTACCGGACGGTACTTATCGTACTTTTCACCGTTTATTAAGCCGATCGCGAAGTCGACTGTGAGCGTTTGTTTCGGAGAGACTCTCTAGCTGAAAAAAGAAATGGATCGTTCCAGTGGGCTGAGATGTAGCCTGCCAGTCCCGTGAAGTGTACAATGCTGTCGGTGTACCACTACACAACCAAGCATTGTAGTAAGACCTCCACAAGAGATCACAGCGGATTTCTATATGTCGTGACCTGTATGAACCCAAGCAAACACTGACAATGAAGATGAAGATGAGAGGTTACTGTTAGGGAAACTGGTAGGCTACACAGTCAAATCAAAGTCTCTCTCCATCAACATGCATAGCGGAGTTCTAATTGTCAACTCTGATAAAATCGTATTTTTGACACGCACTGTCAATAGCTCCAGGGACTCACATATTGAAAAATATCACGAGACCCGGATTAAAGGACCATTGGTTCTTAAGTCACAAACATAATTTTGTGCTGTCATATGTTATATGGCACCGGGTATTATGAACAGACGGCTTTTCGCCAGACTCTCTCGTTCACGGGTTCTGGTTTTGATGGATCGTACCGGGTCGCGGATTCATTTTCGCTTGTCTCATGGCAGGTCCGGACCAGTCAATTACTCTCCAGTTGTAAGCTTGACTACTCCACTAACTTCAACGCTTATAAAGCTCTAGTTTACTATTCTCCTTTGCATTAATTGGTTCATACAACTCCCTCACAGTCGAACTCTTGTGAGCAATTCTAATTTATGTCTTGCCAGCCGCCATCATTGGAAGATCAATCCGACTCAAGCTAGCTGCTCAAAGTCATTCAAGTTTACATTGATTGATATTCACCTCGTATTATTACCAAGCTTTGTACTGTTGTCTCGAGTATGCTAGAAATATAATCTCAGTCGTGTTCTCTTTTCTGTTCCTCGCGACATTGGGACTTTGAGGAAAAGGAACGTATCTTCCGTTTTGTGATAGTTCGCTACTGTGAACAGGCATGGCACTTGTGACCGCTTCAACTGGCTCAAATTTCAGCTTGCTCTGTCAACCTTTAACCAGTCCTTGCAAGTGAAAACGTTCCGAAGGAGAACATTGCACCATGGTTCGCGAATGTTATTCGTGCCAACGCTACCTCAGCGGCGACAGCTTTAGCCGCAATCAGTGGTTCAAGGGTGAAGGGTACTCCCGGTGCAGAGACTGCGTGGAAGATGGAATCTTTGAGCCCACTTTCCAGTGTCGTTCTTGCTCTCGTCAGTTTCGGAACCAAAATGAATTGAACATGCACATGCAGGTTCACCGACCGCGCAACGTGGCTTGTCCGGTGTGTGGCGATACTCGATTCAAATCTGGAGCCAACGCGGTCCAACATGTGGAGAGCGGGTACTGTAGTGGCCGCCCAGGCCGACAAAATGCACGCGAGCAAATCTACAAATTCTCGTCTACGAAAGGGGGGATGCATCGATACATGAACGACGTTCCTCAGCTCACGAACGGCAGTCACTTTGACGAAGGCGTTCCGGATTTCCCGTACAGATGCCCCGGGTGCTCTAAGGCGTTTCGGCATTTAAGCCAGCTTCTCCAGCATCAGGATCAGAAACACAACAACCGCAAACTCATCGGGTATTGATGCTTTCATATGAGATTTTTTTTAGATTTTTAGCTCATTTGTTTTGCGTTGGTCGATTTAAAATCGTTTACTTCTGAAAGAATTTGTGAACTTAAGCTTTAAAGACTTCGACTCGCAGTCATCATTGCTCTCGTAAACTCTTCCCGTTATAGATACGGGGCTTTAGAGGGATCCAGGTTTGAGGGCCATATCTCCAGTCCAGGAGGAGCCGCCATCCAGAGAAACAGGGTCGAACTTGACACTTTCCACACAAACAAAGTTGTTGTAACCCATTCCTTCGTTGCCGAAAGGATTCCAAAGAACTGTGTCTTCCCAACCGGCGTTGTTCAGCACGGATAACGATTTGCCTGTACCCGCGTCTTTAAGAATAGGATCGTTGACACCCTTATAGACGCGGTCGTATTCTTCAGTAATAGTGATCACCTCACGCTCTTCCGTTTGCATTTCACCCTCGTCACCCACAAGCTTGTTGAGGAAATCCTTTCCGGCGAAACTTCCGGCAATTTCTAACTTGTCCAAAGCCGAAACAGTAAAGTAGGAATGAAGAGCCGCTTGGAAGTCAAGCGCCTCCACTCCTTTGTTTTCGACCAACATTTTGGTTGATAGCTGGTCCTCTTCCAAAGCGACTGAGAAAGTGCAAAGGAACTCTTTGTCCCACATTTCCTTAGTGTACTCCGAAGGTGCTAGCTCCAAAACACAGCTCGTATCAGACATGTCCTTGACCGACCAGTTTACATTCCGGGCGAATCCATGCTGCTGAATAGCACCGGGTCCAAACTGAGGCCAGCAATGAGACAAGCCTCCCGAAATCGGTTTGCTTCCATCCATCTTGGCATCAGGGCGAACAGCAATGAATTCGGTGCCGTCACCGTCCACGTACGAGGTGACGACTCCTCCGAGAAGGTACACTTCGCTGGTGGCGCCGGTATCGGGATGAACCAACTTGATGTACTCGAGACCATCGGAATTCTTCATCAGGCCAGTTTTACTCGACCCTTCTGCTGTGGGGGTCCCTCCGGAAATTCCGCGATTGTCGATCCACTTGCTACGAGCGGCGAGCTTTTGCCGACGACGACTGTCAAACAAAGCCGTTGAACTCGCAGCAAGCGCGGGAGACGACGGCTGTTGCACCACAAACCCCAAGGCAGAAGAACTGCAGCACGCGATCAAGCATGCGATTGTCAACTTCATGGTAAGCAGAAAATGGCTGACAATGGATGCAAATTTCCCGAATTTTACAGTTGATTATATGCTAGCTAGACGTGTCGGCAAATTCATTCCAATTGATGGATCTCCTTCATCATACGGATATAGACCATCCATTCCGTGGTGGATCCGTGAAACTCGTACTGTTTTTTCCCTTTTTGGGAGAACGATGATGTCAGTGTTTCTCATCGCCGCACGGACCGAGCGCAAACCAGAAACAGATTCTTACAGTACAGCCGCCAAAGGAAAAACAAAGTCAAAAACAGTTCGAGCTCATGGACTGTGACTGTGGGAGTGAAATCACGAACAACGCAAATCCAGTTGGAACGGACGAAATGAAAACAAAAATAGGCAATCGTAGTGTAACATCCACAGTCAATGGAGTGCACCTAAAGACTTTGAATGGGTTGCTCATCCTACTGCTATCAACAAGAGCGCCTACATAAGAATTTCTTAGACTACACACAGTCTGCTCGCAGAATCAGACGCACATAAAGACTGAGCACCAACCACGATGAGTACAGACATTGAAGGAAACGTACAGCGAAGACCTGGGGCAGCACCCAGCAATCCGTACACAGGCCCCGGCCCGGATCTACCGGAAAATGCCTACATTTTTAAAATGAAGCGCATTTTCTTTATGTGCGTTAGCGTTTATGGTCTGCAACATCTTAACTTCTACCGAGCCATCATGGGTTCCCCACATGTTAGCCACGAATGGTTCAAGATCGGCCTTGCTGGTACAATCGGTACGTTGCTGTGTTGACGTTTTGTGGAAGCATTTGTTTGGTGGCACCGTGTACTTATTTATGTTAATCTACGTTGCTCGGAATAGCTATTCTTTCGATTAAAGCGTATGTGGAACTTTTTGAAGGTCGAATAAAGAAAACGGAGGTCAACTACAAGAATTTCAGGCAAACAACACACGCAGTCCTCTTTCTGCTTCTAATGTCGTCGCTGGCATTCAATGTGGCACTTTGGCCGCATTACGGATGGAACTCACCAATTGTTCTTGGACTGGCATTTTTTGGCGTCATTCTGCAGTTTCTACTCCTAGTACCAACTTCGATTCAGAATGCAGTGGCCTTTGTCGGCATAACGTATTTCCTACAGGAGTACAGCTAGGTCCAGAATTTGGAGAGATGCCATTTGCACATAGGAACATCACCGCCATCTATAGATACATCGATTACGGAAGTTCTTTACTAATCCAGACTTGCGTCTTCGGGAAGGCTTACATCGTCATGATCGTTATCAAAAAGTGTGACTCCGTCAAGCTTTTCATCCACGAGCAGTATTCCTTCATTTGGGTGATCAGGATCGTTGCCGTACATTTCGTCGGCTCTTGAAAAGCTGTCGTGGTAACCTCTACTTTTCATAAATTCTTTACTACTCCGCCTTTGGCTGGAGCTTGTTGATGAAGACTTTGCGTTGTTGCCTGACGGCATGTGCCAAGGGGAAACGAGAACAGAAGAAATCGAGGATGTGAAAGAAGCAAACTTGGAGGCCGCATGCCAAAACCTATCGGAGAGCGTGTCTATCATGTTGTTTGTTGAGGCTGAATTTGTGTGTTCTGGGAAGGTTATTACTGTTAGGCGGTGTTCCCTCGCATCGTTTGAACGCGAAGAGACTGTCAACGAAATGCGAACCATTGGTTCGATTAGAAGCGCTCTTCTACATACAGGAAGCGGTCGGGTTTCATCAAGCAAACGCGAATCTTGAATATCAAAATTAACAGGAAGACTCTCGTCCATATAAGACTACTAAAATTGTTGCAAGCCAGTGATATCGATCAAGGAACGTTTGTGATTTTCCTTACAGTTAGCTTTGTAAGAGATGACAGCCAACGATTTCTACAAATGTCCCCAGTTTTCATAATTGGAAGACAATGGTGAACAGTAAGGTAAATAGATATCAGGAATCGTCTGGTGTTCTGTCCTCTAGCGTGTAGCCACAATTAGGTGACAGTGAAAGCCACGAGCGAAAGAAAAAGCTCCAAGGTGGTATGACAAGAACGGGGTTACTGACAGTGAGTTGTCCGCCGGTCTATGGAAAACCAGGCGACCCACCGAATTTGGCTTACGGCTTGCCTACTAGCTCTAATGCACATCAAAGGCGTTTGCGGTTGGCGCCTTCCTCTAAGAAGATCATCAACAGCAACGCTAGATTATAGGTTTTTAATGAGTGCTGCTGCCGAGGCCCACGCGGAAAATGAGCGCAATGATCGAGTGACACGGAACAAGCTAGTTGTCATACTAGCAGGTCCAACCGCCGTGGGAAAATCTGATGTTGCAGCCAAACTCTGTGCGCAGCTGCGTGGTATTATTGTATCAGCGGATTCAGTGCAAGCTTATCGAGGCGTTCAGATCGGGGCGAATAAGCCGGACAAAGCCGAAATGGAGCAGACGCCGCATTTGCTGGTTGACGTTGCCGATCACATGGAAAACTACAACGCCGCAGGATGGAGAAGGGATGCGATGTATTGTATTCAACGGCTGGTAGATCCCAACACAGACTCTAGTGGTATCGTCGATGAAATAGATATTCACGACCCACATTTTCGCCGAAATCGAGGTTTTGAGATTGAAGAAGCAATTCAGCGGGGCTTGCGAGTCAAACAGTATAGACGAGAAAGCTCGGTCTTACCTGTCGTGGTTGGTGGTACTATGATGTATTTACAGTGGTTGGTTCACGGGAGACCAGACGCGCTCCGTCCCACCGATGACGCTTTGCGAACAGCAGCCGAAATCATGGGCAGATTTGAAATCGTCGACGACTGGGAAGGTGCTGCGCAATACGTCAGAAATTTTGGCGAAGCATTTTCCCATCAAGCCTCAAAGCTGTGTGGTCAAGATTGGTATAGGTTACGAAGGATACTGGAGGTGGCGCTTACCGTGCAGGAGAGTAGCGATGCTACCCTCGTAGATAAGCCTTACAGTGGCGAGCGAGAGGGTAGCCTCAAATCACTTGGTTACGACGTCAGATGTTTCTTTCTTTGTCCAGACGACCGAATGAAGCACACCGCTGTTATTGATAAGCGTTGTGAGCAAATGGTTCAGCGAGGGCTGCTCAAAGAAACAGCTGACCTCCAGCTGGCCAGGCGATTGCCGGATATGGCGGCGAAAGCTATTTGTTATCGTCAGGCTTTGGATTATTTGGAACGCAGCGATGCCAAAGACGAAGATGAAATTGCCTTTCAAGAGTTTCTAGATATGTTCACGACAGCAACAAGGCGCTATGCTAAGAAACAAATGCAGTGGTTTCGAAAAGATTCGGAGTTTGTGTTTGTACCGGTTGCTGTTTCCATTGACCAGACCGCTCGTATAGATTCGACAACGGAAACAATAAGCCACATGATTTCCATGTCAAGAGAGAGCTTTGATGCTATGCGAGAGTCTCAGAACAGTGTTTCGGCATTGACAAGGATGGAGAACGAAATGCAAGGCAAGCAAATGAAGTTTTACCAGACCAAGCGTCACGTGCTGAAGCAGGATTCAGTAGAGCTTGCACTAGCCTTGAGGGAGGCAGATCACTGTACAAATAGAATACATGCCACAAACAGTACATCAATGTGACTGACAGTGAGTACAAACAACCGTTGACGTCTCCCATGACTAGCTAAAGTCCCATTATCGCTTCTAGACACAGATATTGTGGATGCACTGTACAAAGTCAAAATGTAAAGTGTTCAAAATTTGACAACACGTCTATTTTTACCCAACAGAGTTCTGGTATTGCTTAGATCACCTACCTCATTCGATGGTATCGAGTAGAAATGGTTTGAAGATTTAACATTTTCTGTTAATGTAAATGTATGTTGACAATCAATATGGACAGTGCTGACGTCATCTGTGCGAGCATCTTGTATGAGGCCGCCAAGAGGAAACCACAATCGAAAATCCCAACTGATCCCACCTGACGATGAAGATTCTCTATAGGCGTTTTTTATTGAGATCATTAATCGGTCTACACTTCCTTCTAACTTTTTGCCAAGCGTTTCAGAGACCATGTTCGATGTTATTCAATGGAGCGAGATCTCTTCGAACTCTTCAGTTCATGGTGGACGACGAAAATATGGACAGTATGAGAAGGCTATTAGAAAAATCTTGGAATTCTGAGTCGATGGGACCAATCCCAACGAACGCTGAATCTGCAGCCGACTCTGCTGCTAAATCAATTTTAGAAGCTTTGGATCGAAAGCAAATACCCTTATTCTTTGTGGACATTTTGTTACCACAATACGACATCACACAAGGAGACCGGTTATACGACGAAGTATTGGCAGTTGAGTTCTGTATAGCTCTGGCTAATCGGTTGGAAGGAAAATCAGTCATAGTTGTCAAGGATCAGAGAACGATGGATACAGTTAAACGGATTCTAGACAGACGAGAATTTGGTTCTTCACTCTCGATTGGCGATGAGAGAGAAAATGGACAAGACGACAACGAGGCGCAATCTGGATCTTCCGGTGTCACCAACGAGGTCGAGTATTTCGACGACTTTGCCGACTTTGGCGCAGCCGGGAGCCCTTCTACCAACCTGGATCCGTCTTTTGGAAGTTCTTCCTCTGACAACAATTTAGATTTGTTTCGTCGACAGCTCATGTCCTCGTGGGAAAGCGAGTCAATCTCCTCGGACGAAACACAGAAAGACACAAAAGGTGTCCCGCCCGCAAGTACAAAGTCTTCTGTGCAGCGATACAGGCTCGCGAGTATGATGGGAAGTGTTGATATAAAATATGGAAGCGATATGGTGGACAAAGTCGCGAAGGCCGTCTCGGACAATGCTCAACCAAAGGCTGACGAGGATACTCTGATAATTTTGTCTGCAATTTCGCCACAGGAGCTTATTGGTATCCGAGGCCTTGTAGGGAAGTACAAAGGGGAGAAAAAAATCGTTCTGGTTAATTGTCAATTGAAGCCGATCCCACGCGAATTGATCTCAGCCCAAACTGTATATTGCATATTGCCTTTGATCGCTCGCGACAAAACAATCGATAGGAGTAATACCGACTCCGGGAAGTTAGAACCGGATCCACCGCAACCCAAGATAGTAGTTCTTAAGAGATATCCCCGAGATTGGGAAGTATTTGTGGACATTGGTGATGGTTTCAAGCTGGGTGCTACAGCTCCAGCCGGACGGTACAAAAAAATGCCCCCGATGGAGTGGATCGCCGGAGCTGTCAAGCGCTACCTTCAATCAATGCGATGAAAGCGTACGTACAGTTGTCGAATTTTGAACGCGCCTTGTATTTCAATCCCTACCTTCTTTCATTGACTGTGAGTTCATCCGAATTTCCAAATAAAATTGACGTAATAACATAAAGCAGACTTTCTCAGTCAGAGCCGGGAAACCTGTCAAAGTTATAAATAGGGTTATTGAACAGCTCACAGTCAAAATTAACAGTGACAGTGAAGACCTATCTAACAGTTGGCATGTGCACGTCAAGAAGCCCTTTTCCGCTCTTCGCGTTTCGCACGATGCAGCAGAAACCAAATGAAGAGGTCACCGAGCCATCACAGCCATCAGCTTTATTGAGTGACTAACCGCGAAATCGTTCCGTTCTGAGACAAATTGAGCATGGTCTTTGGAAGGGTTGTAGATTTATTTCGAGGCGAGCCACAGCTCCCCGAAGGACCAACGAAACTGCCTCAATATTTTCCGGTCGAACCGAAAGGTTGCGAAAAACACGCGCAAAAGCTCTTCTCCTGCCTTGTAAACGAAGCCACCACCAAAGCCCGGGATATGGAAAAGGCCGGTCTTCATAAAAGCTACTTTCCTGACGTCAAGGTTACACCAGGAGACGACAAAGCAGCTCAGTTGGTTGCTGAAGGATCGGACGACCCTGAACTACCGAAGGCCGGTGAGAACCCCCTTGATAAATGCCGCACCGCAATTGCATACTACCAACGCTGTTGCGACCGTGAACTAAAGAAGCGACAGAATTGGATACTGACTGAGCCGTATCGTGTGCAGGAAGAATACCGGTACGGAGGCGTCAATGCTCCCGATGACGCATAAATTAATGGAAAAGACAAACTGTGAAACTTCTCGCAACTAAAATTAGTTCTTTGTGTTAAGAAAGGCTTTGCTGTACAAACATTGCAATGATCAGAATGAGAATAGCTAATAGCGCTGGACTTGGTTCGCGTCTAAGGCACGGAGTTCCTGATATTTGTACAGGATCTGAGCGTTTCTCACTCACCGAATCGTTCGTGGCTGCCTTCACCCACCGACACATTTCTTTCACGAGCTTCTTGTCGGCGTTGTTTCGACGTATCCGAAGACTTGTCAGTTCGCGGGCAAGTTTCAGTCCTTCTTTGTGATTAGGCTCCAAAGCAAGTAAACGATCGAGATCAACACCGGCATGCTGAAATTTGGACAAAGACAGATGGGATTGGCATCGGAGGATTAAGGCTGTTAATTGGGTATTTGAGATGACATTCTTTTTCTCATCATGAAAAGAAGCAACTGTGAGAGCCAGTGTTGCGGCAAGAATGGCTCGTTTCTGGTAGATGGACCGTCGAGACCACGACGATATGTCGTGGACTTGCGATAGGCAACGACTCAGATTCAGTAAAATCCTTTCCTGAAAGCGCTCACTGTCCTCCTCCATTACACACAATAATATATCGCTTTCCTTGATGGTCGCCTCTCGTCCATCTTCTTGCATGACAACGTCGATACCTTCTTGCGCGTCTATGCAATCAACTTCTGCAACCTTTGCGTGCCCGCGAACTCTTACAATGATTGAGGATCCAATCTGAAGGCGGCTGGTTAGTTTCAAAGCGTGCTCGTAGAATGATGTAGCTGCAGACGCATCTCCCCTGCGTAAGAGCTGATCGCCTCGTGCTTTCCAAGATGAGACTTCCAAATCATCCGCTGCCAAAGCGTCGCACAACGACTCAAAAGGCAACAGCTCTTCGACTTCTTCTAAAGGAACAGAACGCTCCGCCTCTCCACTATTTTCTTCAACTATAGGGGCGACTATAAAGATGCGTTGTAGATACGATCCTGCTCGATCTTTCACTTCATCAGATGTGCTTTGGTCCGCAAACGGCAGCGAACGAGGGGCTTCGTCCTCATATAGCAGGCAAGCCGAGTCTTCCTGCACGGTAGCAACAACTGCTCTTCTGGAAACTCCCTTGAAAGCGTCGGAAAACTTCGCACGAACCAACGATCCAACGCTTAACTTCGTCGTTCCGGAAAACGTCATTGTATGATTGTATGATGATTTGATGTATGCCTGCCCGCACTGAGTAGAAACCCGCACCTCGTTCAATTTATCTCCAGAAAAATGCATGACAGGCAGACGGTAGAAACAATGTCGCACTGTTGTTTTGATTTCTTCGAAAACAACTTGACTGTAAGAAACGTCGCAAAATCATGTAGGCACGATGGAAACGTTGTTTCGGCGACAGCATGAGTAGATGGGATGCTTTGGATCCGTCAAGAAAGACTGGCCTACAATGCCGATTGTCGACAGAATCCAACCGGAATGAAGGGGAAACAATTCAAAACAAACACATACGACCAGCCAATTCTAACAAAAGTCAGCATGGCAGAAGCGAGGCATCCGTATCTGTTGAACGATTTTTGATTTTGACGGGAAAGTGTCGAAAGACCACGTCAACGCATTCGATTGCAAGACTGGCTACGTTTGTTAGCAAGAATTTGTCTCTGCTACCGGTAGATAAAGTTTCCCACGATGCCGTGGAGGACATTTTTCTTCCGTTCTTGCAAGCCGATTGCAATTGCCGTTCAATAAGAGCGCAGACTGCCGTCCTTGAAACATTAGAACAAATTTTAGATCACAAAGCTTACTGGGCGGAAATGATGGCCCCGCTTGTAGAGGACATCACCGATACCGGTGGTGAAGCTTTTTTGACAAATCCGATTCGATGTCATTTGTTCGAAATAATCCAGAAAGACCTATTGCGATTCGTTAAAAGTGATTGCGACGTGGCATCAAGGCAATCAATTGATCGGGTTGAAGCATTTTGTCGATGCCTTCTCAAAGCACTGATGATTGCAAAAGTTGTCGAAGGGACAAAAAAGCATGCCGGGCGAACCACGTTGGATCTCGACCCAACTCTAATCCAGAAACTGATGCTCACATGTTGGTGTGAGGGTGTTCAAAGTGAGTATGTATTCACAAATCTCAAGCAATTATCGCTGAGGCTTTTACAAGCTCTTCTTCTGCGGCACCCCGAAGCGTGTCCTGCCTTATTTGTGGTGCTCCTTTGTGAAAGTACATCATCTCAACATTTACCATCATTCGTCGAATCCTGCTCAGTTTGTTGGTTGGTCAGCCCTGCTTTTTTGCTTCGCGTATCCCATGACAAGTTTGATTATCCAATTGGGGCTACGGCTTTGAATTGCATTTCTGATCTTCTTGTGTTTACTCCTTTCAATTTGTGGCTTTCGCAAGGTCACAACCCGCCATCTCAACAGTCTGCTTTTCGTCGACGCTTAATGTCTGGACTCGAAAACACGATTCGCTCTGCAATATGTCATATTAGACGCAAAAAAGGCACCAAAGAGCTGTACAGACTTTGCTCCACGGTCCTTACAAGCATATCCTTTGATTTGAGTGATAAACAGTTGCTTGTACTTGGATGTGACCTGGTTAGTGAGCTTGCGAGGAATATACTTGATCCAAAGCTTCCTAGGAATCATCGGATCCTCTACACTGGATGTTTAGAGGACAATATAGGAGGTAAGGTATGCCCTGATGGACGTATTACTTCGACTAGCATTCCATTTTCCCGTTTTCTCGATTCAGAAGAAGGCAAGATATTCCTCCAACGTTTGATCAAGATCAACCCTGAGCGAGACCCGTACGAGAACAAGGGACTTCACCTGCTTGGAAAGATTGCAAAGAACATTCCGCGCGTATTTTTCAACTGCCCGACAACGTGGCACATTTTTGTGGGCTTCATTGCAACCAGTACCAGAAAATGTAAGGAAACGAAGTCAGAGACTCTCGTAGTTTTAAATTCTCTTCTGGAGGGTCGCAAGACATACGGTATTTGCGAAGGTGCTGCATTCAGTGCGTCGCTCATACCCTTGATTCTCCCTCTTCTGAACGAGGATAAGGGCAATAAAGAGAGATCTTGCTCCATTTACGGCTCTTTTCTTACACCGGATTGGGAATTGATTGAAAAACTTGAGGACGGGTGTGGAAGTCGCGTCCGATGTCTTCTGTCGGTTTGTGTGGACATGGATGCAATCGGTAAAGTTCGTAGTGAAGCTTGCAAAACTGTAGGTGACATGTGCCCGGCTCTACTCGCACGCGATTCACCTGAAGCCACTGGACTATGTTCGTCCATTGTCTCCCACATGTCACTTGCTCTGAAAGACCATCACGCTGCGGTTCGTGGTATGGCTTTATATGCACTTGGGAATTTGGCCATTGCAATAAAGGACTGGTCAAAATACAGTCCGGTTCTCTCATTGTGTACTTGTGACATTTCCGAACTTGTTAGCCAAGGCATTGACGATTTCGACGATAAAGTCGCTGGGAATGCAATCCGGGCTTTGGGCCACATTGCCTCCCTTCGTTTCAAAATCGAACGTTGTGGCGGTACAATCCGGGAGGAATGCTCAAGCGTCATTTTTTTCGACAGAGTTATGACTGAATTAGGCACTCGATTGGATGCCGCGCTGCCGACGCACCAATTGAAGTTACCCGGTCTCACCTGGAAACAACGGTCAGCAATTAAAAAGCATGCTTGGGGAGCCGCACACTCTTTGTCAACAATTTTTAAGATTGGGATTGGATCGCTCGATGAGTATCGATCGGGGTGCGCCGGCGCTGTTGCTTCTTTGCTAAGGTGCATGTGTTGCGCTGTCGACGTCCATGAAAAAATTGCGTTGTCTGCTGGAATGGCTCTTCGCACCCTGGATTCCTTATCTTTACGGCTCTTGACTAGACAAAGTCTTTGGCTCTCTGCAGCAACTGGGGCTTGCACCGTTTTACTCAGGAAAATTGGCGCGACACCGTTTCTGAGCACAGGGTTGGTGAAAGAGATTGAACTCTTGTTGCTTCACTTCCTTAGAAGCTGCACCCTTTCCGATGCAAGCAGTATTGTCACATCCGTTTCGAGAAGCAAGCGTTACCTGAATTTCCTGTACGAATGGATGGTAAGCAAGAACCTCCCATCCGAAGTGTTCAACACATTTCTCATGGCGATGAGTAAGCATGGTGTTGATATTGACGTCCGAGTTGAAAGAAGTTTTGCCTGCCGAGCAGTAAATCCTTGTATGCATGAGCAAATAGACACGGAGGATGAAATATAGCAATACAAGCGTTCGTTTTACTGCTACGTTAATCTACCTACATCCTAGCTGGTGGGACGAAGATGATGCACCCTGCATGTCTACGTAAAGGCATATTCTCTATTACGTAAAGACAGCCGGCTAGCAAAAGCGCATACACGCTTACAGTAAAATTACTTTAATTTTCGTCCTGCATCACCCAGGGAGGACAACCGACAGAGGGAAGATTTTCCTGAGGGGCCGCGCAACTCGCTGTTTTTTCGTCCCACATGTTCATAACGCAGTACCATTCCCCATCAGTTGTTCGGTCGATAACATTCGTTTTCGCATCCATAATCCGTAAAACTGCACGCCACTTCCCGCAAGACGGGTTGCAACAACGGACCCATTCATAGGGATCTTTGCTGCTCGATGCAACGGCACGCTTCTTGCCTCGCGTCAAGGTTGGTTGGCGGGCTTCGTAGGCTTCATTGCTCTGGAGACGACGTACCCAAACGCGCAAGTGTTTCCGAGTACGAGCATCCGCAGCAGACTCGGGAGTATGGGGAGCTTCATATTCTTCTTCCGGGGCGGAGCAGCGAGAGCGCTCTGGATCATTCTTGTTCATTGAGCAGAACCACTTTGAAGGCAACTTCTTTTCGTCAACTACACCTCGCAGACGTCTCCATTTCTTACATTTGTCGCATTCTACCCAGGTCGAGTTGCTGCTACCGGTGGTCTGTCCAAATATAGAGCCTCCGTCACGATCCATATCTTCATCCGCGCCGTCGAGGCCCAGAAGATCAGCAGCAACGTCCTTACTGACGCCAACTTCGGTTGCAGCCACCACAGCAGCCTCTTTACGTCGTTTCTTCTTCTTTGCTTTACTGCGACGGGTGCGAACGGATTCTTGTTTCTCCGTGTTTTCTTCATCAACGGGATCTTCTTCCTCGTAAACCGCAGTTCCACGTGCTGGATCAAAAAGCGTACCCTTCTTCATTGCCTGTTGAATGGATGACCGATCCAAACGTACCGACTGTCCGCGATACGTGTATTCATCTTCTCCATCACTATCAGTATCGACGATACTGCCGTAAGCGGAATACTGGTCTTCTTCGAGCGCTCTACGCATCTGCTCGTTGACGGCTTTCTGTGCAGCAGTCAGACCGGGCGCGCTGACATCCGCCTCTTTGGGTGGCTTGTTTTTGCGCGGCTTTTTACGGATCGCACCATCTTCGCCAGCTTTTGGATCCTGTACAGGTAATTTGAATCAGCACGAAAGAACTTCAAATGCAGACAAGCACTGGAAACACAACGAAGTCCTACCTTGTTGCGCTTTTTGGGCTTTTTCTTTCGCGGTGGTTGCTCGGATAGAACGGGCGTACTGGCTGACAGCGCTTCAGAAGGTGCTCTCACTTCCTTTCCCTCGTTTTGCATGGTAAACTTTCACAGACAATCAATTCCTCTTTCCATTAAAGTCGCAGCGTCTCCAAGCTTATCAACGATGGAAAGCTTGGGTATGGTACTTGTGGATGGACATGCACGAAGTAAATGCCATGCCACTTTGCCGGCTGGGAATTACGGCATACAGATACATGGAGAAGAGAACGTATCATTCGTCGATATTATGTCGATTGGATGTCTGACAGCGGTCCGCCTGTAGCATTGCAAGACGCTTCAGATTCTGCTTGATTTGGTGCGTGTGGACCAAATGAAAAAATCCGAGACAAAAACGATTAGCCTAGCCATTGACTTCGAAGTACACTAGGGAGGTATGGTAGTTGTAGATGGTCACAAGCTGCTTATTGATGTAAGAGTAAACCACTCACAATGTTTTACTGGCCAAATAACCATGATAATTTAAAATTCACGTTCACACATTTGACACTTTCTTTGCGTCACCTACAGTTAGCTCTGCCAATGTTTGTCCATTTGTTAGAGTTTTCAAGGTTCGCGTCCTACTCACTTTCAATCAAGTTTGATGAACATTTTGTTAAATTTTTTGTAGAACCATGAATGAGCTACGCTTTGCTTCCCACACACTTTGCGGACGACGAAAATTTGTTACAAAAGGAAAAGGTAGTCCGCTGCAATCACCAGGATCTAGCGACGTGCATAACATGATAAAGGTGATCAGGGTCACAAACCTTCGATTGAAGGACCATTTGGTCACATGTCTTCTGTGCAAAGAACCTTTGCTAAAAGAACTTCCATGCATGGCTCGCACCCGCGAATATTGCGAGTATAAACAGGAATGTAGCCACCTCTGTGATAAAGGGAAGAGTAAAATAAAGCAAGCTCTCCTGCCTGTCTATGTCGTAGCATCCACGGCAAGTCCACCATGCGACTGCCCCAGTGGGTTTCGACCATGATTTGCTCTGGCCAAATCTTCTGCGGAGCAGCTAGTACGGATTCAAGAAGAACTTGATACTCAAAGCCCTCTACGTCCATCTTGAGGTACTTTGGTGGGCTGTTGATTCCAGTCTCGTTAGCCAAAGCTTCGTAGCCTTTGTATTTTGGGTTTCCTGCCTTTTCTCCAATGCAGCGGTCATAAAAATGGACGTTCTCGTCTTTAGGCTTCTTCTGTGGCTTCCCATTTTGTAGTGTGCAGTCGAAAGTGTGTGTCTGGCAGTGCGGAACTTGAATTCTTGCTGCTTCTTCAAAGCCCCATTGATCGTTCGAACCCACTGAGAATAGATGGCAGCCATGCGTGTCTTCCTTAGTCTCTGTTTTACTTTCGACTGGGGCACACATAAACTTGGTTTCGTAGTTGCCATTTCCAAATTGTACAAGCTTCTCGCATTTTAGATCAAAAGGTCCGACAGCCGTATTCTGCCGTTCACTTGTAGCTGGTTCAATCACGTCGATCCATCGCTTTGCGGTCAACAGATCTAGACGTTCGCCGTGAAAATCGCCAGGAAGGGATTGTCCGTACCCTCCGCGCTTAACCTTATTTGCGCTATAATAGTGTTTGAGGTCGTCGACAGCATGCTTTGTCGGATTTTCCCCACCAGAGAACGTGAACTGCAATTGCAACTTGTCCAGAGTGGATTGCATGTGTTGGTCCAAATAATGTTGTAGGGCTTTAAGATTCCCGCCCTTGGTGTGAAAATCGTGGGCATCCCCAATGGCCTTTTCAAGCTCCTGTGAGTCAAACAAATCTTGCGCAGAAGGGCAGATGAATCGTCGTTCGGAGACATATTTCCTCTTAGCACTGCCACCAGGAGTGTCTTGTACCGTACCTCCGAAGCGGCCTCCAGACGCTTCACCAGCTAATGGCGATAAATAGAGCCAGGATGGAAATGTGGCTAGCTCTTGCATGCATGACTTGTTCGCCAAGCCAGTTCCCGACGAAACAGAGTTGTGGATAAAAACCGTTTCCATCATGAGGATGACAAAGGATGCGCATGTTATAATCCCGAACCACAAGCTCCTAGGGATATTCCTAGATTCCGAAAGGCGATTAGACGAACTACGAGTTTTTGGGTTCATCGTCTATGTGAAGATCTGCAAGTTGCAATGATTCTATGCTTGCTAAAACGATGAGAGTCATTATTTGGTGTTGACAGTCCATGCAATGCCAGTCAAGATTATTTATCTACTATTGACGTCACGTACGAAAGTCACTTGAGAACCAGCACAAGTCAGTGGGTCGATGAACATAACACACAAAGGCAAATTGTCAACGACCTATCGTCGAACAATGATCAGGACAAACCCAAGAAGATGCTCATAAATGGCTTAACTCTTTATTTTCTTCACACCAGCTCTCATCGTCCTTTCTAAGTTGACTTCAGAATACAGTTTAATCGATCTGGCTATAGGACTGACCTGATAGGTATCGTTAATGTAATTTGAAAATCTGGCCCGTGTTTACAGGTACCCGCAAACCCGACCCTGATTGTAGTGGGGAAACCTGCATTTACAGGAAAAATACTGGATAAATGTGGGCAATCTGTCCTCCATTTTCGACTCCACTGTCAATCCGAATGATAACATGTCTTCTTTGTACGTCACTACTCATTATGAAATGTCGAACGATGGAGATCTCGTGTCAAACAAAGCTGAGAAAGACTCGAAGCCGCAACCTGGTGGGACAGAGCAGAGGTGGAGCATACGGCTTGCTGCTTATTTTCGACGTCTTATTCAAGCACTACGCGAGCCCGACGCCACAGCCAGGCTGAGATTTATATCACTTTGTGCATTTGCCTCTTTATCACTGGTTGGATTCTATGCGCGGCGGCGCGGTAGGATGAAGGGACAGCTGTTGTCTCCTCCCGATCGTAATTCTGCGTCAGAGGTACCGTTGTCACTGCTCATCCGAGCGTTGAACAATCGTGAGCCAATTGAAGAAGCATTTTTCAGCCCCTATCTTGTTTACTATTTATCGAAAGGCTCGTGGAAGCGCTCTACTTTACCACACAGTAGTCCAAGAATTCAGGCAGATATCCTTCAAAACCTGTCCGATTTCTGTCCCGATGTTTCCGCATTGCCTGAACCACTTTCCAATCGACTGGCATCGCCTGCTTTGGCAGCACTTCCGTTTGTGTATCTTGCATTTGTCTACCGTTTAATCAATCGCATGTCTGGTGGAGACGTCTCATCAAAAACAAGCTCTGAAATAGTCCATACAACTTTTCGCGACGTTGCCGGAATCGACAGTGTTCTGCTAGAAGTCGCGGAAGTTGTTTCTTTTTTACGTGAGCCAGCACTCTACAAGAGTGTTGGGGCACAGGCGCCCCGCGGAATCCTTCTTTATGGACCACCGGGCTCTGGAAAAACATTGCTGGCCCGTGCTACAGCGGGAGAGGCTTGCGTCGACTCTTTTATTGCTTGTTCGGCTTCTGATTTCGTCGAAATGTACGTAGGTCGCGGTGCGGCTCGGGTCCGATCGATTTTTGACAAGGCTCGGACAGAAGCTCGGCGTAAACACGGCATTGGGGCATGGTGGAACGTGTTATTACACCCCTCGAAGAAGGACCGTAAACCTTGCGCAATTCTTTTCATTGACGAGTTAGATGCACTCGCAAAAACTCGCTCAACATTGTCATCGAACGACGAGCGAGAACAGACCCTGAATCAACTGTTGACCGAAATGGACGGATTCACACTGAATTCTGACGTAACGTTGGTTGTTATGGCTGCTACAAATCGGGCGGACATCTTGGATCCGGCGGTTCTCCGTAGATTTGATCGTCAAATCGAGGTGGGCTACCCCGATGCTGTAGGCCGAAAATCTATTCTGATGGTCCACCAGCACGCTATAAAAACTAGCAACTCCATTGACTGGGAAAGACTGGCGTCAGATGCCATGACTGTAAATTTTTCGGGGGCTGATCTTAGGAATGTTGTAAACGAGGCTGCCCTATTGGCTGTCCGAGAAAATTGCTTGGCTGTTCAGCAAAACCATTTGGAGCATGCCGTACGTCGGATTCGTCAATCAAAACATTCCGTTCCGGAACAAAACAATGCTGTCCCGTTTCATCTTTTCAGGTAGCCTTTGTCACAATTGCATGTTTTCTCCCGAAGTTAATGTAAATCCGGGGATAACCTACCTGCATGCATGAATTCATCGCCTACAAAGAGTTGTCTTGTGGCTAGTTCTAACATTTGTTCGCATGTTGCAGTAGTAGTCTTCACATCCATTTCGCACTGTCGGTCCTTTTCCTCTGGAGCTTTCTCCTTGTCAAAGATTGACTATAACTATTGATGAGCTCTACAAACGCAAGAACGCGAATGATGGAAATTGATGAACTAATAAGATTTATGACTAGTTTGAGAATCGTGATTGAGTTTGTATGATGCAGCTGAATCGCCAATGACTGTTTCATATGGCGATGACTTGTTCGAAATGTAAACGGGAAGACTAGAACGTTTGTAGGACGTTAAAGCTCTGTATGTAACCATGATAGGTTCTTGGGTACTATCAATCTTGTCACAACGGATTGGGAGAATGTCAGTCTTGTCACAACGGATTGGGAAAGATTTAGTAGGCCCAATGGAATTATCAACACACCCTCGTTTCAAACTTGAGTTGGAGGCAGTTTGGTTGAGATTGAGCAAATAACAAGATTGCATTATTTGATGATGTGATGGCAAATGATGTTTGGTGAAATAATCTGCAAGATTATCAGTACCTTTTCTCCAATGAACATTGAATTGACCTTGCTTGACACGGTCTTTAATCCAATAGAAACGCATGTCTATGGCTTTAGATCTTCATTGTTTCACTGTATTGTTGACAATTCCTGATGCACATTCATTGTCAGTTTGAATAGGAGTAGCTAACTGGGGATGTCCCATGGCTTCCAATGTAGTACGTAGTTCAACACCGTCCTTGGCGTTGAAAAATAGTGCACCCAGTTCAGCTTCAGTTGCAGAAGAAAGAACAGACTTCATGATAGAACAGTGCGTGTGTATGGCGCCGTTCAATGGCGGTGGCTTGGAATTTGGCTTGGGATTCTTGATAGGTACGGAACTTAGAAAGAAAATTCCACCAGCGCGAGATCAAGCCTTGGATTCTGATAAATAAGAGGCATCGCTGTGAACATGTAAGTGCATGTCGCTGGCGTGGTATCGTACCGTTGCGTCTGGATGCGTTGCGCTGTAATTTAGTAGTTGCGTGACGGCTTTGGCAGTTGCTTCGGTTCCTTTCGTTTGAGCGGATGCGAGGGTGCAGAGAGCAACAAGCATGGTTGAATCCACTGCGCGAGCATAATATAACAGGGTACCAATAACTTCTTGAAGACGAGTGATGCCAGCCTTGTCGAGCGGCGGAGAAAGATCAGTTTCGTTGGTGAGCTGAATTTTTACACCGTACGATGGCGGAACCCACGCGTGAGGGGAGTGTTGAGGTCGGGCTGGGGACGGATGTTGGAAACGTTGTAAAGCTTTTTCGACGTAGCCAGGCATGGCCATGTCAACGTGGGGCTGCTCGTAATTCCAGGTAAAGGTGAGACCGCAGTAAAGGGCACCGGTCCAATCTGTCGTTACCGTGTAAAGCTTTTCGAGACAGTGTAGTAAATGCTTGGCATGTTCCTTGCCCGTCGACAACTAGTGAAAATGAAATAGGGCGCGTTTCGTGGGTAAAGAAGCCTGGAGTATGCTTGGCCTGATGGTATCCGTCGAGAGCTAAGTGATCAATGAGGCGGTCGTTCGCAATGCGGCCTGCATGTGGGAGACCGTACATTCCTTTTCGAATTTCCACTAGAATGTTGCCTTTGTGAATTAGCGGGGCAAGCTTGTACTGTTCCATGATACAGTCTGGTATATGGACTGCAGGAATGCGCATGTACTTGTACACAGGGAGAGGAGTGCCCAAATAAAAAGCCTTGAGATCACAGGTCATAAAGCGTGCGCCTTCGGTGAGTATGACGCTGTTAACAAGGATCTTGATGGCTGGTAATGCAGCTGTAGGGGTACTGGTGGGTCCGTTGTACTCGATACGGTCGCCGCCGACAGTGAAACGGATGCGGTATTTTTCGGCCTTGTGTGGCTTGATAGCCGCTACAATCTTCAGGTAAGTGGCCTTGCGGTCGTGCGGCTTCGCGGTATGCGGAATAAAATGCATCGTGTCGGTGCCGGTGGGCATGTTGGGTTTAACGCCTTGAGATAGGCGGCCCATCTCGTTAGCAGCGGCCTGAATCCATTCGGGGCCTTGTTCGGAATTTTTGAGTTTTGAATACTCGAGAGTGGCTCCGGAATTGGGGTCGACGACGGCGTTGGCGTTGTCGAACGAGTGTCCTGGGTATCGAGCGACTTGCAAGCGAGTTCCGTGACTGTGCGGAGGTGTTGGGACCTCGGGGGAAGGTACGACGGGTGCGATTGCTGCTTGGGGAGAAGCAACGGATGTTGGAGCAGAAATTTTTTTCTCTCAGTTTTCGAGCGGCCCTACGACGTGCTTGACGAGGGTTGCAGGTGATAAGCTTGTACGTCTCGGCCTCGGAGTCCGGGGGAGGCACCCTCGGAAGTGACTACGGAGGGGCGGCTGTGGCGGTCGGCACCCTCGGAAGTGATTCAGTGACCGGGTCTCGGAAGTGGACTTGACGCGGTGAGGAGGTGGGTGTAGCTGGCTGACTTAGGGTTGTCGCTGGAGCGGCGGGGAGGGACAAGTCAACTGGATTAGTGGCTTTCGAAAAAATATCTGAAAGTTGCGATAGGGCTTCGCGTTCTTGGACCGAAAGAGGCGACAAGGGTGATGCGGGAGAGGGATGTGCCAGAGCATGGGCAAGATCGTGAGCAGCTGCGACAATTGTGTTGCGAGACAAGGTGCTGGGCATTTTTACTTGGCTGGGAAACATGTCAGAGTGTCCGAAATGCGTTTGCTGGTGGTCTCTTTGATCCAGACGCGATAGCATCGGTAATGGTTCATGGCAGGGTCAACGTACCAACCGTCGGCTGCGTGGGGGGCCCAAGTTCTGCGAATTGACAGTTTTTCATGTACGAGTACGCGGATGCCCGGGGGAGCCAAAGGGGTACAATTGTAGTCGAACGAGCCGTGGAGTTGGGCCCAAGACGACAGATTTGGGTTGATACGAGACCCTCGAAGAAGGTTGAGAGTCATGATGGCTTGTGGGAGTAAGCAATCCCAAAGGTGAAGCGGAAAGTTCTTGTCTGTGCTGGCCAAACCTGCAATGAAGTGGTTTTTGAACGTGCGGATTGCCCATTCGGCGGCGTTCCGAT
>NC_011669.1:1144055-1179590 GCF_000150955.2 Phaeodactylum tricornutum CCAP 1055/1 | reverse complement strand
AGCTTGCATTGATCGTGACTTGAATCCTGTCGGTCCAAGACGACCAAGGTCTTTTCCCTTATTTTTCTTCGCATCACTCACTTTTATTTTCCGATATTGTTCCTCGGTCAAGCCATCAGGTACGTACCCGGCGTTCACTGTTACAGACGACAGAGGGTTCCGTGTACGAGCCGGAGCAATGAAGGCCGACGCGTTCAACACTGTCACAAATGCCAGCAGAGCGAGAAATAATTTGTGCGCCATGATACTATACGATGGTGTTTTGTTTGTTCTGCTATTGCAAGTCGGTTAGATTATTTTTGTGATGTAAGCCTGAAAAATATATTCAAACGCCGATGGGTTCGGAATGGAGATGAGATTTCACCGACAAAGGCTATTCTCGTTCTGGTTCCGGTTCACGATTCATTGGGTACGCGAAAGATTTGGAGTCGTCAGGGGCGTGCCGCAAAAGCAAAATGTCAGTCTCTAGTAAAAAACTTTTGGTCATTTTCAATGTTTTCGTTAAACATATAAAATGTCAGAAACCAAGCTGGCGTTCTGGTTGCCCGTTACGGTTATTTTTGCGAAAAAAATTAGAGTCGGATTTCTAAAACGACTCTAAATTTAGAGTCGGATTTTGAAAACGACTCAGATTTAGAGTCGGATTTCGAAAACGACTCTATTTAGAGTCGGATTTTGAAAACGACTCTAATTTAGAGTCGGATTTCGAAAACGACTCAGATTTAGAGTCGGATTTCGAAAACGACTCTAAATTTAGAGTCGGATTAAGGGTCGGATTTCAAATCCGACTCCAATTTTGGAGAGAAACTTGCATTCACAAGGTTCATCAGACTGATCTACACTTATAGATCCGTTTTCCTTTCTCTGATCAAATTCATTTCTGCTTCATGTCGACTCCATCTTGGTTGCTTGTAGGTCTTTCTACATTTTGATACCGCCACGCAAAATCCACAAGCTGTAGCGTGAATTGACTGCTCATTCACACAGCCGACATCCTCCTCAGACTTGCTGTAGCAGAACAAGAGCTTTTCTCTTATGTCTGTTGATATTAAAGATAAGAAAATAATTGAAGTGGAATGGACAGCAGTGAGAGGGCTTCTCAAGAACGCCTTGTTAGCTGAAGAGATTCCGTGTTCATCAATAGAAATGCGACCAAAGGAAGTCTTCAAAAAGTATGAGCACAGTCCGATATTTGATGGCATCCCCTACGGTGACACATTTATTCGAATGCTACGAATGCTTCGCAAGAAACAAGCTAATGGAGATTTGGCAAACGAGACTAAACCCAAGGCAATAGAGTGGAGGAAATCAGCAGCCAAACAAGTCTTGAAGGGACACTTCCGCGAGGGGAAAATTTCACCAAACTATCAAGATGCTCAAGAAGTGTGGACAGAGCATTGCAAGGATACCGATGCCTTCAAACGGATGCAGTGTGATGATACATTTTTTCGGCGTCTTAAAACTGTGCGAGATGACTACTTGAAAAAAGTAGAAAGATGCCAAATGGACCTAGAAGCGTTCACTATTGCAAAAAAGAATCATCCAACACCCAAGAAAAATTCCCGTGGGGAGCCACAGTGGAACGGATCTATTGCTCAGAATCTTTTGAAGGAAGCGGTCAAATTAGGCCATCATTTAGAGGTGACACCACGAGATCTTTGGATTAAAAAGAAGGAATACCAAGTTTATTCGCTTCAAACCTTTCGTGATCACATCTATCAAGAACAGCGGCTTCTAAAATTCCAGCACTATGTTGGTTCATTGAAAAAAAAGAAGCTTAGTGAATTACAATACTAGATTTACAGTTTAGAGCAGTGATAATACATTTAACATGCAAATAATTGATGCTGGCTTGCTAGAGTAATGAATGACTAGGAATTCAAGAGTCGTCTCCAAACTTTTATACTAGTTCCATGAAACTTCTTTTCTAGATGTCAAACAAGGGAGAACCCATCTCCATTTTGTACTGAACCAGAACAGCAACAGCTTCAAAGCACATCTGGAGCTTCTCCCTAGCAGTAACCTTTTCAGTTAATATCAAGTCAAGTGCCCCAAATTAATAGTAACTGATTGAATACAAAGGGTAAAAATTAAGTTTGTGAAAATTTCTCTCCGAAGCCACATAACGTTTGCATGGGACATCAATATTTCGATTTCATGTCAAAGTCGGATTTTGAAAGCGCCTCTTATTGACCAGATCCATCCTTCCTCCTCGCGCTTTCCGCTAGCGCAGTATCCACTTTAAATAAGAAGTGCCTTGGTCCGACAGCATCAAAGAATCAAAAGACAACGGGTCTCATAGAGCGATTCACTGCAACATCGGTTTGCACTGCGTCGACGCTGACAGCGAAGCCGGATGCGTCGACCCCAAACACAAGGAAATTACCCGCAATTACTTTACCAAGTACGACTACGATTTCCAGCAAGTCGACAGTACAAAGTGATGCGCAGGTTTGTCCTTCATGTCTCCACAAGAATGTAGTCTTTGACAACGGGAACCTGATTCCATCCGTTCCCGGGACCCGGTCCCTACGCTCCTCTCATTTCCACCTATGCAGGAGCAATTATTCCCAAGCTTTGTGATGTTGAACTAAGCGAGATGTGCGTTTCCAAGCCGTATCGTAGGCCTTCGCAACCGTAAGACTCCTCCGAAGACAATGAAGACAACTCTCTTCTTCTGGGAGAAGACAACTATGAAATTCAAGAAAGGGCAATTCAAGGCTTGCGGATGCAGGTATTGTCACGTCCCCGGCTCCAGTTTGCCAGTCCTCCCGAACAAAAAAACGTAGGTGGATCTACGTTGGACGAGGCCGATTGGGAGACTCTTTGAACGCGTCCTTGTCACTGTTCCGCCGCGTACTTCCTCGTTGGAAGCGCAATGGCAGCAAACGTAGTGAAGCATTTTCCGAAGAGCAGGCCGTTATCGATCCAATTGAAGGGCAACGGGCAGAAGACAATAGAGAGGCTGAAAACGCTTCGTTCTTGAAAAAATTGACATTTCGAGCTTTGCAAGCATCTAAACGCGAAGAAAACAACAACTGGGACGACATCGTACCAGTTGCTCCACTTTTAAAAACAGGATTTTCGAGTCATCTCCTTCATGGGTCCACTTCGTCGTCAACCCACCGATGACGCCATTGACCAATTAGGAAGCAGCAAAGTGCGATCCGTCTCCTAGCCGGCCCGGCCCATATTCTTACGTACAAAAGACTGATAGGCAATCAACGATAATATCACAGCAACTGGTTGTGGGCGACCTAACGGATCAGCGCGGTCGAGTCACCATGCCACCTACCGGTATGTATCCGCAGAACCGGCCACCCAAATCACCCAGCAAGAAAACAAACGAAGTCTTCCGCGTGGTAAGGATTTTCAGTGTTCATGTAAGTCGGATTTCGATTTAGAGTCGGATTTTGAAAACGTCCCTAATTTACAGTTAGAGTCGGATTTCGATTTAGAGTCGGATTTTGAAAACGACTCTAATTTAGAGTCGGATTTCGAAAACGACTCTATTTAGAGTCGGATTTTGAAAACGACTCTAATTTAGAGTCGGATTTCGAAAGCGACTCTAAATTTAGAGTCGGATTTCGAAATCGATTCTAATTTAGAGTCGGATTTCGAAAACGACTCTAATTTTTTTCTGCAAAATTCTCAACGGATATTGGAAACGCCAGCCGGATACGATCATAATTACAACCGAGCCCCTTTAAATACATAATGACTGGTCGTTATTTTTCGGGACTCATATTCAAGGCTTTGCGGCACGCCCCAGTCAATACGTTTACAAATTGGGCACCGCGATTTTTTGAAGTAGATCTGACAGTGATATACCATACTGGTCTCGCCGTCAGTACAGGAGAGTGTTTTTTGAGCGGGAATAGGTAGCATCAAGACCATGTGCTGAAAGTGATCCATGGAATCCAGCTACCCTCACGAAAAAAATCGCATGATCTTACATTTCTACAGGAATGATTGATAGGACTTACATTTAAAAAATGAAGCGTGTACATAAAAGTCAATTGATTATTCCACTCCTGGCCCGCGTTTGTTACTGACTGTGAAACAATCCATGTTTTGGATGGACTACACTAGGTTGTGCTTTTGCGGCCAGATCCAAGCCGGAGTTAGTGAATTTCCTCTCTCTCTCTGGGAGCAGCATTCGGCCTTTGATTGTAAATACGGCCCAGCCCATTTTAGAGATATGACGTTTTTCACTGTCAGACAGTAACATATGATGAAAGTAACGCCACTCAAAACATCGCAGATCTCATCGAAGGCGATCGACACGTGCATTGGAAGGAATGCTCCTCCAGCTACTAGTTGACAGTGAATGAGGTATTTGACGTTTAAAAGAGGGACCAGTATGAATTTGCTGGTTTTGTTAGTGGTGACGAGTGAGGTCCTGAAATCAACGTATAATGTGATTTTGTTTTTTTATCTCTTCATATGCCCTTTCCTTTCTCTGATCTACTCACAGTCGAGATGGACTGTTTTCCTTCGCAAGCTTCTTTTTCAGCAAATCCGATTGCAAGATCATCCCCATCAGAGGATTGACCGGCGGTCGGAAAGATTTTTCCTCTTCCTTTTGAATACCTTCCATAATCTCCTGGGTTTTCGGCACATGAACACGTTCAATAGCTGAACGCAAATCGATTTCGATGGCCTCGATGAGCTGACCAATGTTTTCGATGTGACTTGAACCAACCATTGACGGCTGTACTTTCGCATTTTTTGTCACTTCTTTCGATAGAAGCGCGCTGATATCAAATTTAGTTGTGGCCTTTGCATTTGTTTCGGGTTCTATAGCCATCATGATAGTAGACTCAACTCGGTAGTTGCACATGTTTTCTTCCGGTGTGTCGACATGGACCAAGTGCATGCTATTCCAGGATCCTGAACTGCACTTTTTCTGTATCCCAAAGAAGCCCTGGAATGAGCCCTTGTCAGTCGGAAAGAGATACACGCTACCTATTGAATCGTGTCCATAGTACAAATTCTTGTAGGCGTCCCATACATGATTCATCTTGGTCTCGAATAGTCGAATTTCGTCAGAGTCAGTGGGATCGGGCTCCCCTCCGGGATAAAGATTGTTCGTCCAAGGAGATCGATATTTCTCGCCAACTTTGTTAGATTGGCAGAGCAAGAAAGGCTTTTCGCCTTCTTCTGCCAACTCTAATACTCGAAAAGGAATTTGGTGTCTCTTCAACAAAGCTTCGGTAGCATCTAGATTGGTCGACATCGACTGTTTCAGTCCCTGAATATTCTGTCGAAGTACAACGAATTGAAATAGATGAAAAACTAGCAGCAATAGGAAAGTAACGCCAGGGGGCAGCGCGATCCCTCCTTACGCATACCTTTTCCAAATCAGCGGGAGGTGCTCTGTGTAGAATATTATTGAACGGCTCCATCATCCTTTCTTCGGGGCGTCTCCAAGCGTTTCTTCAATGAGAGGACTTGCTGCTTCTCTGAATAGTCTCACGTTCTCAATAAGTTCGACACTTTCAGAAACGAGCCACGAGCTAAAAGGACAAAGCAAGGCGTCGTCGCGTATGTCCCGATTCCGGTTGAATGACTGCTTCGTATGTGATGCGCAGCTGAAAGACTTCGATATTGCTGTCGCTGTCGTATCATTCTCGTTTTTGAGGTCCAAAATAGCTTTTCTAGTACTAGAAAGACACTGACGATGGTAAGATTTGCAGATGAAAATGACCCCCAGATGTGAAAAAAGCCCGCGGAAGGGGGTGGACACTTGATGACGCATGAAATGTGATAAATCTAAGTATTTGATGGAAAACAGATTTCGCAATAACAGTAAGGCATTTCCAACCAATTTTCCACAGCTGCAAGATTAACAAACAAGCCTTGTACATTCACACTAAATCATGGGATTACACACAAATGTGTTTGACTGTAGATGTTCGACGCAATCGTACCTATATCTACTAGATATCTTCTTCTAGCGCGCTTTTCAAAGCGTCTGCAATTGTTGGGTGTTGAAACTCAAAACCACTCTGAGACAATTTTCCAGGAAGGGCCTTGACTCCACCGAGAAGCATTTCTTCTCCCATTTCTCCAAACAATAGTGAAACTGCAAAAGCCGGAAAAGGCAAAATAGTTGGGCGGCCCATCGCTTTTCCGAGTGCTTTGGTGAACTCGGAATTCGTGCAAGGATTTGGTGCAGAAAAATTGACGGGGCCTTGCAAAGAGGGCGTCTCCAACGTAAACACGATAGCACGTGCCAAATCTCGGGCAGATATGTAGCTAAAGTTCTGCTTACCAGAGCCGACATTGCCACCGCCACCAAGATAGAAAACAGGAAAAAGCTTCCCAAGCGCTCCTCCCTTTTTGGATAGAACAACTCCAAACCGCATATTCACAACACGGTTTTTTCCCACCTTCGCGTTTTCGCTTGCAGCCTCCCACTGACGAGAAACATCGGCCAAAAAGCCGTTTGAGCCACTAATATCGGCGGTTTCGTCAACCGCCTCGCGTTCGTCTCCAATGAAATTGTCTCCATAGACTCCGATTCCGGATGCAACCAAGAACAACTGGGGTTTGGACGTTGATGCCACAGCTTGGGCTAAGGCTCTTGTGGGAACTAGTCTAGACTGCATAATTGCAATCTTCTTCTCCTCGCTCCAGGCCTGAATACCCAGGAACCCAAGCGGCCCAGAACCTGTGGCTACGTTTTCGCCTGCAAGGTGCACAATGGAGTCCATCTCCGCTATAGCAGCAGGATCAATAACCTCTTCCGGAGAGGCTCCATCCGGATTCCATGTGAGTGACAGACTCGTTTGGTCGGCTCCCAAATCCTTCGACTCGGGCGCGCTCCCTCTTGTCAAGCGAACAATGCGGATCGGCTTTCCGTTTATACTTTCTCGTTTGCTGAGCTCATCCTGTAACGCTGTACCAACCAAGCCCCCAGCGCCGGTGATACCAACGGTAAAGTATTTGGAAGAGGATGAAGGGTTTTCTGCTGTCATTCCAGAGAAAAACGTTTTCTGCAAGTCGTCTAGGAACGATGCCGGCAGCTTGGAAGTTCGTCGAGTGTATCGAGGTGCTCCTTGAAAAGCGCTTGCAATTGAACGGGAACAGAAAACAAGCAGCATAGTACGAAAACTGCTATGCATACTAATTTACTTTCCTTCAAGTCTCAATCGCAGCAGCGTAGGACCGGTTGGTTGCTTTCGACAGTGAATATTCCTGAAGGGGTTGAAAAGAAATGTTTCTCATTCCTGGGAAGCAAGAAAACTGACTGACTACGACTTCTCTTATTGGATTGTTGAGTGGTACGCACGCGCATTTACAGTACCATTCTTCGACGGCGACGACTAACAGTGACAGTGTGTCTGTGTCCAGCTGAGTAGCGACCCTAGGTAATGGACTGAAACAATCACAGGGTTCTACATGAGTTCGTCGTGCAAACGTCCATCCACGTCAAAAGAAACACCAAACAAGCTCACGCCAACAGCAAAGGACGATGGTGAATACTTATATGCAGAGCTTTTGAGCTTACAGGATGTTGCACTAGTGTGACGCTGGCCACTACTAACTAAAACAAGCTTGGCCCAAATGTCTCTGCTGTCCACGATTTATTGACAGGTGACTGAGGATTTTTTGTGATTTTGCGAAAGAATGAGAGTGCCACCGATCAACCGGCTTACAACTTGGCTTTTTGTGCTGCTGATGGCGACCACTGTACCTCACATGACATCGTCATTTATCCTGAAGCCCTTGGAATTCCGTGTTTTAAAATCCTATGTTCAAGGAACAACTGCTCGTATGTGCGCTACTAAGAGCCAAAGGATTATAGCGCCGGGACTTCACGAAGCTGAAATGGAAGTCAAGAAAAGTAGATTCATTGGGTACGCAACCCACGTGGACTCGTGGCCAGACGCTCAACGAGTACTCCAAGATATAAAAAACAAACATCCCAAGGCACGGCACTGGTGTATAGGCTACCAGGGTGGTGCCGATCCTGTGAACGAGCGATCCTCTGATGATGGCGAACCGTCCGGAACGGCCGGGGCTCCGATTATTGCGGCGATTCGGGCCGAGGCTTTGTCGGATACGCTCTGTGTCGTTGTACGATACTTTGGAGGTATAAAGTTGGGGACTGGTGGCCTGATCCGAGCATACGGCGGTGCAGCTCGGCTTGTTTTAAAGGATGCTCCAGTCATTATATGTCTCCCAAGATCCTCCGTGACCCTTACAGTGGATGCTTCCTACGTCGGGGTTATATACGATACGATTGGCAAGGTCGGTGGTGCTGTCATTGAAGAAGCGTATGGCGCAGATGGGAGTTTGACTGTGACACTTACATGCGAAACAAACCAAGTTGACAGATTTGAAAGTGGGTTGAAGGATGCTACGAGTGGAATCGTTTCTTTCCATTGTCGATCGTAGATGTAGTTGACGAGATACAATAAAGAGCGATCAATATATCTCTGCAAGTCAAATTAAGGACCAAAATGAGGATCTTGTACTATCTAGCGCTTAAAAAGCATGTCACCGTAGTTGTTGAAGAGAATGTCCTGGGCGTAGATTCCTGCGATGGCAAGCATAGCAAGTCGTCCGTTGTTCAGCTCCTTGTTTTGGTAGTCCACCCATCCTTCGTCGCTGTTGTCAGCCCAGTACGATGCTCCGAGAACATCACCAGGGACGTACCCGGGACGCTTCTTAATCTGTTCCGTTAGCCACTCTACGGCACCGCAGCCAAGGATGAACTGCAACCAAGCGACGAACGGAAGCTGCCGGGCAGCCTCAAGAGGATCACTGGAAAGCTCACTGTTAAAGGCGGGATGGGTACCTCCAGCAGTGATGAACCATCCCAAACAAGCAGCCATAGCAACGCGACCATGCTTCAATTCGGATTCACGGTAGTAACCCATTGTTTCATCATTCTTGTCTTTGGACAGACCGAGGGGATCAAAAAACCCAACAGGGGCGGTTATTCCGACGACGGTTTCGTCCTTCCAGGCGGAAAGAGACGAAGATCCACGATGAATTTGGGAAGCCGGTGCAAAGGCAGCGGCAGAGCCGACGATAGCGAAAAGACTAGCGATCTTCATGGTCAAAAAGGATACCAAAGTGACGTGATATGTGCCAGTGCAGCTGTTACTGCAGTTCACGTTGATCCAAAGGATGGCTGTAGCTTGCCCTGCCAGCATCCCCGTTCAATTTTGTACCGACGGTGTGACGTGCGCATCCTAGGAAAAGATTTGAGATCAACTTCCGGGTCTGTTTTGGGAACTAAAAGACCAATATCAAAAGTCAATAGGGATGAGGGAAGTTTTGAAATCTGAATTTACAGTTACTTTGTCATATTGGCACCGGAAACTTGGCTGCACGGTCAAAAAGGGACCGTTGACGTCCCCTTCCCCATGCAGCACCATGCACCCGTGCTCCAAGGATAGGACGATAGCTATTTACATTAGATTTCGGTAGCCCATTCACAGTCAATAATAAATACTCAAGAAAAGGCACACTCACTATCAGTTGGCACGACAAAGGCACTGCTCACAATTCAATTGTCATCGCAGTATGGATGCACCACCAGAATGGGACCTATTGCTTTCTGCGGCACAGAAGAATCAACCAGACCGGATTAAGGAGATGGTCAGATCCGGCGTCAGCGCTTCCCACGCCAATGGTGTGGGTCAAACCGCCCTTCATGTAGCAGCACTTTGGGGGAACGGTACGTGACATAGACCAGCGACGAAATTTGAAGGGATTGGTCTCCTCCTAGGTATTTTACTGACTGGCGCGACTGTTCTTCGGAATTCCGAAGTGAGTGCTGTTCAGGCCCTTCTTGAATCTGGTGCAAACGTACATTCACAAAATAATTTGACGGGAGGAACGCCTTTGCACATGGTTTTGCAGTCTCGAAAAGCTGCTGGAAAAAAAATGGAAGAAACTGTAGAGTTGCTGCTCGATTTTGGTGCTGATCCAAGTCAGACAGATCACTTTGGAAAGCTTCCTGTCGACTACCTCATTGAGCACCAGCCCGTAAGCCAATTGGTTGCAAAGCTACAACCGAAGGCTCCAGAGATATTTCTTGCGATAGGAAACAGAGATGTTGCGCAAGTGAAAGCGTTGCTGGCATCAAAACAAGAAGGCATTGTAACATTGGAATACAAACATCAGACGCCTCTTTCGTTTGCAGTGACTGAAACAGCCGGCTCAAATGGTACTAGAAGTGAGGATGAAGCTATTCTGAGAATCATAAAGTCGTTACTGCACGAAAAAGCCGATCCCAATTACGCACGAACAGATCTCGAGGATTCATTCGATCCTCCACTTGTTCAAATTCTTCGTGGATTGCGAGAATGCTACAATTCGGATGGACAGTCGTCACTTCTGGAGAGCGTAGCCTCAGAACTGATTTCTGGTGGTGCCAAAATCGATTCTGACGTAACGGCCATGCTACACAATTCCGCTCGCCGAAATGAATTAAGGATGGTTAAGTTCTTAATCGAACGTTTAGGACTGAATCCCAATGTTCCGAATCGACAGGGCATGACAGCGCTGCAATTCGCTAGTCGTTCAGGTCAAATGGATGTGCTCAAGTATTTAACAGGCCTTAGTGCAATTGATATTAAAGTCAAGGATCACCAAGGCCAAACCGCTCTCTCGGCAGCGCAAGCCAATGGGAAAACTGAAGCAGCGATGCTTCTCCTGAAAGCAGCAGCGGAAGGAAGCTGAATAGGAAAGCAGTGTTAGAAGAGGTTTCTGAATTTAGACAACAGCAGATGATTAATTTAGATAGGAAAAGTTGTATATAATAAGCGACGAAACCGTTTCAAACCAGAGTTTTCTCTTGTACAAAGTAAAAAAATGATTATTTCTGCTCTGTGGCTGATTCCATGGCATCCGCGTCTACAATCCACATCAAACTATTTTCCGTTTGTTCGGAATCAGGACGAACCATTGCGCATGGATATGGCGCTGGAGATGATAATGTTACTTTGTAAAGATTTCCGTGTTGGACGGAGTAGCTTGCATCAGCCGGAGAAATGTCGCTAAATACATCCCGCACAACAGCACTCTTCGAACGTCCTGCCCCGCAGAAAATGACGTGTCTAGTGTGCTTATTCAAAACTGGCAATGTCAAGGTGATTCGGTGAGGGGGTGGCTTCGGAGAGTCTTCGATTGCGGCAACCATTTTGTTCTGCTCGGTGAGCAATACATGATTTGGAAACAATGAACAAGTGTGACCGTCGGGACCGAATCCTAGAACCGCCAGATCCAGCTGTCCACCCGATATTGATAGAACTTCTTCAATCTGTTCTTGATAATCTGATGCAACGGCATCAGTAGATTCTTCCAACTTTCTCGTATTTATGGCATGTACTTGATCTGACGGAACAGAAACTTGGTTGAGAAAGTCGTTTTCAAGTGCGCCCATGTTGCTGTCAGGATGAGACTTTGGTACGCAGCGCTCATCCGCTAGAATGATATGCCAACTCTCAAACTTCGGATCATTCCCGGCAGCTTCGAAGACGTCTTTTACCGACGATAGAAACGACGGCAGGGATCCACCTGACAGTGCTATTGTGAATGTGCCACGTTGTACCAAAGCTTCCTGACAGACTTTCATTATGGCAGAATTTAAATGATAAGGCAACTCTGACTTGGTCGAGGCGACGACAAGTGAAGCGGAGTAAACCATGATGCTTTAGTCGGAGTCAAGAGTTTGACAGCAGTTGCTTGGTAAGTTGATAGCTTTCCCAGAAGATCTCCGTCTATTATGACGATTTCGATCGAGTGGAAGCAAAACTTTCTGCGGAATCAAATTGCGTACATGTAGACGCAGAAGCGTGCAAACGAACAAACAGTAATTGTAAACATGACCAAATAAATAAACTTTCAAAACTAATATTTAAATTTGATTTTGATATAGCTACATGCATTGACAATAATGTAAAAGGCTACTCTAGAACGACATTCGATCGTTTTTGTCGTCGTCTTCATTGCTACCGTGAAGCGCAACACAACCCTCGTTCAAGCTGTCTCAAAGTTCGAGGGTATCACTGTTGATACGTGTATTGGGCCCGATCAATCTTCCCATATCCTTTGTGATACAAAAGACAAGCCTGATAGTATTCGAGCGTATTTCACAGATACATATAAATAGAGAACGTCAGCAGGGCGTTCTTATCTATCTGTTTAAATTTTAAACAAGACATCGCCCTATTCGAAACAGGCAATAGCGAGTCAGCCGATTCGTACAATTGTCATAGCGATTCTCAATCGACTCATAAATCGAATTACTGCATGTTCATCCATTTCCATCATTCGCATTCTAGCGTTTGTAGAGCTCATCAATAGAACTAATACGAAAGTCAACTTCACCACGTTATCACCTAACAACTACGACACCTCGTTACCACTACCATTTCCTGCCACTGCAGGTTCTAGTCTAACTTGTACGGCCAATAAAACACTTTAAAAAGATCCGATCAGTTTCCCTGAACCAACAACAACATGACCAGCAAATCAACTCCCAAGGAACTCATCGAGTCGTTTCCGCATAGCAAGCTCACGCCCATTGCTACTGCAACGACCGAACCTGACTACATGTCGCTCCATCAGCTGCAGTGGGAAATCAACAACAACGCTGAGTCAATAGCATCCGTTCTTGGAGACGGCCAACATGGTCACCTTTTCCTCGTTGTTCCTGAAGCCGAATACCTTGCAGTGACAGACGACATTCCCTGCATTCCTCCAATGAAACCCCCCATGGACCCGGACCATGCTGCCAATGCCACGGCTCCTCAAATCCTTGAGGCCAATTGTCAAAACGACAATTGTCAAAAAATCTACGAGTTGTATCACAACGCCAACCAAGCCTTCCGCAACCAACTCATTGAAGCTGTTCCAATCGTGTACATTGAATCTCTCAGTCATCCCATGCGTGGTTTCAGTAAGGTTTCTCCTCTTGCAATCCTCTCTCACCTCAGGGACGCATTCGGAAAAATTCAATTGGCCGATCTCATTGCTAACGAAGCTCGCATGAAAGCCGGTTGGTATCCTCCCATGCCCATCCAGCAACTCTTTCTGCAATTTGAAAAGGGCCATCAATTTCTTATCGCTTCAGGCGAAGTCGTCGACGAACGTGCAATTGCGCGCATTGGATACCAGATCATTGAAAAAACCGGCCTCTTTGAACTAGCATCTCGCGAATGGCGCTACAAGGAAGAAGCCGACAAAACAATGGCAAACTTCAAAAAACACTTTTAGAGCTCAATCAATTATCACTGGCAATTCCTTACTGTGATACAGATTGAGTATAACGAATTCCTTTGAGGAAATTCACTATTCCGTCCTCAAGAAGGCCGCAAAATCACTGATCCGGCCAAAACCAAGATCTCCTATCTTTACTGTAAAAGTAACTAACAGAACTGGGTCCTGAATAGTTACCAAACTGTAAGTGGTGCCTATTTAGCCTTTGACTGGCTTCTGCCCGCCATTAATGCGAATTTTCATAAATTTGTCAAACATCGAAAGCAACCTTTTTGAAAGCAACCGAAGCGGGCATTCTATATACCAATGGTGCCACAGGGCGACCGCAGCCGAGGGGCGGGGAATTTTCTTTCCGCCAGTTGTGTTGCATTGGCCAATGGTGGTTGTCGTCGTTTTTCCATTTGGCGAACCCCAAGAAGTTCTTTTGAGCCTCCATACTCTCATTGCAGAATGAGCCGTCGACAGAAACATAGGCATTGGGACAAGAAAACTTTTTGGTTGCGCAGTAAATCCCCATCCCATGATAAGGTCAGCTCTGGACGCAATTAGTGCAGGTGAGTTGCTTCCGGGCCGTTGTCGCTCAAAAAATGGTATGAGGAAAACACAAAACTGGGTAACTTCACGCAAAATCTTCCACGCAAAATTGAAACGAATTGATTGCAGGGTCAACTCTCCGCTCTTTCCCTACCCTCCGTCGTCCTTTATCTAGCTTTTTAGATGTAACGAACTGTACTGTGCTGCACTCCTGACCAGAATCCATGCGTCATTTTCTCATTTTTACGAAAGGTTAGTCCTAGTCTGACTGTGAGCAGATAATGGAAAAAGAGGGGTTAAATATGTGTGCATGAGACTTGTTGACCAACCGAATGCTCTAACGCGTTACATCACTACCGAAAAGGTCCAATACCTCGTGAAACAATAATGTACTCGATTTGTCGATTGACCCCACAGAATCTGGCGGTCTTAGCTTCAGCAACTTGATAAGTGTCTCATCCATCGTAATTCATCAGCATCTCGCCAATCAAGTAGCGGTCGTCTCGTGCCATTTGGTGGGCGGCTTCAAGCCAATTCGAAAACTGTATCCTCCAAGTTCGTGAAACTCCCTCGGCGCACAGAAGCCCCAATGCTATTCGGCCAAAGGTAGCAACAGTGACCTGGTCTAGTCCAAAAGTTCTGACAATTAGCATCATAAAAATGCAGTATGGAACTACAACTCTTGCTAGAGCAGTGATAACAGGAGTGGCAACGTCGTCGACTAGCGTATTCAGATCCACCTGGTCAAATTCCCAGGTTAAGACAACCTTTCTCCAACACTTGGTAAACCGAGATACGCGCCCTTCCTTTCCTTGCCAAGCCCACCGTAAACTATTCTGGACATTGCCTTCGTTATCGTCGACATCGCCAGCAGCTCCCATTAGACCTTTCCAAAACTTTTTGGTAAATGCTTCAGCAATACAGAGCCGCGCCCACGCAAATAACAAAACAAATCCGGTTGCCCAATACGATGAGAAAAGCGAGAGTGCGATCCACTCCTGTGTTCCAGCAAAGAAAGGAGGCAATTTCACAAGGAGAGCATGATAGATAAAGCCAAGTAGGACAGGTGCAAGACCGAAACATGTAATAGCTGTGACAAGCAAAAGTCTTGCTTTGGCAGAGGGCGGGCGTCTATAAGACCGCAGCCATGAGAAGAGCCTCTGCATCAGAGAGTTCTCTCCAGAGAGACTCCATCGTCCAATACATCGTGCCACAGGGAAAAAGATAAGACAGCCGACAACGAAAGCCAAAGGGTCATGAACGTAGGCTTGAGGTACTTGGAGTATATGATACAGAGTTCGGCCAAAAGCCAACGGGCATATAAGCGAAATGCAAATGAAACAAGTGGTCGACAGCCACGCTGAGAAGAACATGAAAATGAGTTTAACCCATACGGCCCAATAGGATACTGATGCTTTATGTCGACCGAAAAAATCCACTCGATGCGCAATAGCTTCTTCAACGACGGATTTCTTCTCCCGTCCCCAGGCCCAGCGTCCTTGAACATCAGCTCCTCCTGCGCCAAGATCATCCCACCCTTCTGGTGGACGTGCAATGGGCGTGCCTCGTTCTTCTTTCCAGATTTCAATCAAGGGAGTACCGTCGAGCGAGAGAATTCGTTGAAGACGATACTTTCCAATCGTTGTCGGCATGAGAACGGAACGACTGCGCAGCAATCTACCAGGAAGAACATCCGGAAGCCGAACATAGTCTTTAGATGCCAGAACACGTTGTCCATTAGCTTTGGACTGACCTATATTGACTCGTGGAATGTCGCTCTTCAGAAAAGTTGCTACGCTTTCATCCAGAAGTTTCTCTCTCTCATTCTCGTTTTTTGCCAGCTTGGACCAAAAAGGCGAGACAGCTTCATGCTCGAATATTGGAAGCACTCCAACATACTCAAAGCAATCTACGCGCATGGGAATCAGGGAGTCTGTCAACCCCACAAGCCTCGATATAAATTTGAGCCAGTAATGCTGAATTTCACCGATTGAGTTCTTGTGCTTTTCGAGAAGTGCCAGCATGCAAAGATGGAATGTAAGTAGCTCCAGAGGAACCTGAAGCTCTGGCATTATAGGGTACCAGAACTTGAGTTGTGCCATTGATAGGTCTGCGCTAACGCCACTTGCCATGATTGCCTGAATTGGGAGATATATGTACATAGCAAGTAGCACCACGTAGATGACAAGGGAAAGCACCATTCGTTTCATATGCGTAATGATGCTTTCATTCATTAAGTTACCAAGAAGATCTGGTTGGGGCTCTTGTGGCCGAATCGTCTGCGCTAGTAGTTCAGGATGTACTACTTCCCTAAGCTGAAGGACAGATACCGTCACTAGAAGCATGAAGGTTATGCCCACGACCCAATGAAGCAAGAGAAAAGAGAATAAGTCTTTCCCAGCGTAAGCGATTCTTTCCTCGAACGAGCTTCCTAAGATTGGGAGCGAAGAAACATCCAAGCATAGACCCAACCAAATAGGTAGCAAAAACATCTTCATGAACAAAAGTACGCCGACCTTCGTAATTGCCAAAGTCGCATCGAGAGTCGTGGTAAGGAAAACGTGAATGGCAACATTGTCATCTACCATGTTCATTTGTTCAGGACCCATGCGCATGATTCGATTCATCTCCTCAAACCCTTCTTGGAGTTCACGCAAGGGTACTGGGTTGTCAGCACGCCCGCTCCGAAGAGCTCGAATCTTTTGAGACGCTAACCACAGAAAGCGAATGAGAACAACCATACCAGCGCACGAAGCATAGCCCAAGAGTACCAAAAAAAGATCGTGCAATCGAAATGTTGTATTGGCACTTGCGCTCTCAGACTCAATGGCCCTGTACGCTGTCCAAATCGACAGAGATTCATTTGCGATTTGAGTGTCATCGGGCACCGTAGCGTTGGTGACAATAGTGAAAACCATGGGTGACCATACTGTAGTATTTCTAAAGATCGTTGACGTTATGGTCCCCAGCACTTTTGGTGTAAATCCAAAAAAGCCCAAGTACACAGTGTTAAAGGCCAGCAGCCACAAAAGATTGCGAACCACCGAAGTTATTGGTCCCCGTGCACCCAACAACTCATCGAGTGCGATGTTGATATCCATATCCATCCCGTCATCCGGGTCCATGTCAAAATTGTTACGACCAAATGCCTGAGGATTTTCGTCACCGTCGTCTCGATCGTCGACAATGGGGACAGCAGGTGGATGCAACTGTGGCTCATCTCGATCGTTGTCATCATTTACGCTATCGTCGTCTTCTTCAACGTTTTCGATCCACTCGTCATCCGAAACCGTATCGTCATCATCGTCACGGTCATCGTCGTCTTGCCAACTCGATTCCGAGTCGCTTCCAGATGCGTCAAGTTCCACGTTTTCATTCGAGAACCGTTCCTCTGTTCGTGGCTGTCCTGGCGCATGTGCTTGCAGAAGTTCATGTTCGACTCGTTGAGGTACCGCTCTTCCTCGTTGCCGTCGATGTCGCTCCACAACCTGTCGCTGGAAGGCATCCCAAACGGCATTGTCAATGGCGTTTTCATCGGGAGCGGGGGCTTCCCCCACGGCTGGTTCCGGTCCTTCTTCCCCCCAGCGCGGCCTGGGCCGACCGTCAGGGTGCCATTCCACTCGCAAAAAGTCAATAAAACTCATTATTGATAAAAAGCTGACAATGATGACCCCCACAAGGACGGCCCCCGATACCATATCACCAGGAATGAGACTCCAGTCGGAGCAGCGGTCCCAGACCACCGACGGTTGATGCATCCATGCGTGGTAGACATACGCCGTAAGAAGGGGGGCTACGAGTAGCCAGAGACTGGCGGCAAATACGCAACGTATCAAGACTGGAAGCCAGCGAGAGAAAAACTGTCGCATCAAGCTCAAGACAACTTGAGAAGCGGGCAATCGCTCGGGGGCATCATTGTCGTATTGAGGAGCAAAGCGAAATTCAGTGTGACATAGCTCGCACCGGCCGTCGCCTCGCTGCACCTCAAGCCAGGATTGCAAGCAATCCTGATGCGTCAGACCGATACTCCCGGAGCATTTGCAAGGTTTAAATAAGGGTCGTCTGACGCACAAAAACAGACAAAGTGAGATCAGGGATAAGTTGGAGAGAGTGCTTCATACAAACTCGTTCGGCCAAAACCGAAAAGGCACGATTGGAAGACCAAAATATGCTCGTCTGCGGCTTAAGGTCCAGGATGGCTTGGCACGAGGATCGACAGCTGTATCAAAGTGATGCTTACCCTTCTTCCTCTGGACCGCGGCACACGCGGCACTCGTCTTCCTCTTCGTCATGGTCCTCATAATCTGATAATGCTGAGTGGCTCATATTCGAATTGTTGCGGAAAGTAGAGACCGCGCTCTTACTTAGCAACGACGCTATTCTTGCTGGATTGCTATAATTGCTGGATCAAATTACAACAGTATTACAACGTCTCTCGGATCGAGGGATCGTACACCGCAAGTTTGAACGTTGAGTATCTCGAACCTGCTGGCAACTTTTGCGGGTTCATCACAGCAGGACTGACTGTGACCGTTGCTGATGGACTCTCTACAGAATACAGAATAACCCTAGCACTCGCAGAGCTTAGACCCTGCAATACTGTAGCTTGCAAGTAGTCGGCTTTGTCGGACGGAAAGGGAGGGTGAAAGTCGACATCATTTCCCAA
This sequence comes from Phaeodactylum tricornutum CCAP 1055/1, assembly GCF_000150955.2. Classification (NCBI taxonomy): domain Eukaryota; phylum Bacillariophyta; class Bacillariophyceae; order Surirellales; family Neidiaceae; genus Phaeodactylum; species Phaeodactylum tricornutum. The sequence continues at coordinate 1,161,145 of NC_011669.1, read as the reverse complement.
CAGGGCGTCACCAACGGGACTCATGGAATCCGTTAGGACAGTTAAAAATGTTTATACACGGTTCCGTAGATGATGGTAAATTCTTGCTCATGTAAAGTACATGTAATGTAAATGTAAGCCCATCCCTCGCTCATCAAACATCGGACGACATTCCTTTGTGGCATTATTGTGTGTTCTGATATCTTCTTTTTCTCCAATACTCCTTCACCATGGCGAGTAATCCCGTCTTCGCCATCCTTTGGATGTTACTGCTCTTCTTTATTGCCTGGCCGGTGGCTTGGTTTTGTGCTGGTCTCTGGATTTTCTTACAGGTATGGCGATGGGGAACAAATAGAACTGCGGAAATCTACTTTTTTAGAACACTGGCTTACTTGTCGCTGTTCCTTCTCTACAACATTCCTTTTCTTTCTTGCTATTTTTTCTCCTCCGTAGCCTTTTGAATCCTGCTTCGAATTTATCAAACAAATTGATGGATTTTTGGAAAAGATCATCACTTGGCCCCGCGAGTGTGGCAAAGGTACGTGCTACACATAAGGTTTTCAATTTGCGGTGCACAAGGCTTGGTTTATATTTTCTAACTCAGTTCCGTTCCTTGGTTGCAGCTATTATGACTTGTCAGCAGGAGTTTCCGGCTCCCTTTTAAATTCTCTGTTACTCCAGTTTATATGTCCTTGTGTTTGTCTTGAAAAATGTTTTCTTCCAAACGGTCGGAAAGGATAGCTTTTACTGTTAGTGTCTCCCGTCGAAATCTATGGGCAAAATTCGTAATTTACTGTAAAATGGTACAATGATCTGCTTTGAGAGACTCTTTCGTTCAGGGAAATGTTTATCAATCACTTCGCTACGCCTTCAGAAGATTCGCTCGGCATACCATTCATTCTATCTAGATGACCGTTTGTGATTGCCGCGTTTTTACACTTAGTTCCAAGCTTCTTTTCCCTTCGTAGGCGCTAGCTAGAAACTCTGATCCAGATAATTTCGTAACGTTTGTTACTGTTAGCGAAGGAAAGCTATCAGTTGTACGATCGACGAACCGGTACATTGACGATGAGAACTTGTGCGATAAGATAGGCGACTGTACTGCAGAGCAAGGCTCTCGTTTTGTTCGGTCCATCCATGTACCGTCTTTATGTTGGTTCATTTCGTCACGCACTCTGCCTCTCCGCCACACTCTCTCACTCCGCTTGTCCGTCCTCCACCTAGTTCTCCGTCAGCTCTTTCAGAGTCAAATAAGCAACAATCTGACGCCAATATCCCACTTCTAGTAGGAGATCTCCCTGCTGTATTCGTCAAGCCTTCCCTGTCTCTCAAAGTCTGCGTTGTGCAAAACTCCCCGCAATTTGCTTGAAGGGATTTCCGTTCCTACAGTTTGATTCGGTGCTCGGTACAGACTCCGTCGACGCCGTCGAGCTTTTTCCCTCAGTTGTTGAACACCAGCCAAAATGAATAGCAACAGCGAGGATCTCGACAGTCCCCCATCTCCAATCCCTCTAGATGATGACGCCTCACAAGAAACCGCGGCTAGCATGCAGACGATGGAGGATCATCACCCTGATCATGTAGTCCATGGCGGCCACCCGGACGAAGGCCCCATGGAAGACGAAATTGTTGATCGCTCCGACGATCCCGATGCCGAGGAGAAGGCCACGGTGTTGAAAGACGAAGGCAACACCGCACTCGCGCAAGGTCATTTCCTCGAAGCCATCAAAAGCTATTCAGACGGTCTCGAATACCGTCCGCACAACGCGGTTCTTTTGTCGAATCGGTCGCTAGCATTTATCAAGGTCGAGAATTATGGTATCGCTATTCGGGATGCCGATGCGGCGATTGCAGCCGATGCCAATTACGCAAAGGGTTACTACCGCCGGGCGTCGGCAAATTTTGCCTTGAATCATTTCAAAGTCGCGCGCAAGGATTTCAAGGCGGTATGCAAATTGCAACCGACATCGCGGGACGCGCGAACGAAGTTGGCGGCGTGCGAAAAGCGAATTCGGGAAGAAGCCTTTTCGAAGGCCATCGAGGCGGAGCAAACGGCACCACTTTCCAGTACGTATGATCCATCCGTGCTGGATATTTCGGCAACTACCTATGAGGGTCCTCATCCGTCCCCGCATGGTTTACTCACGGATATGGATGCGGAGGTTGCGTTGTTCGAGCCCGGAAAATTACCTCGTGAGTTTGTCTTGGCCGCTGTGGAAACGATGAAGGCTCAAAAGTCTATACATAAGCGATACGTGGGTCGACTTCTAATCGCGTGCAAACGTTACTTCGAAAGCTTGGAGACGCTGATGGAAATACCGATTCCAACCGCGGCACCATCCCATGATCCTTCAGCAACTCCACGGCTGACGGTTTGTGGCGATACCCACGGCCAATACTATGATGTTTTGCATGTTTTCGAACGCAACGGTTTTCCGCATCGGACAAATCCATACCTTTTTAACGGAGATTTCGTCGATCGCGGTTCCTTTTCTGTGGAGGTTATCCTCACGTATCTGTTATTCAAATTGCACGATCCGTCTTGTATCTATTTGACGCGTGGCAATCACGAGACAAAGAACATGAATCGCATTTACGGTTTTGAGGGCGAAGCCAAGCACAAATACGACGACAAGATCTTCAATCTCTTTTTGGAAGTGTTTGAATGGCTGCCACTGGCGGCGGTAGTGGGGGGCAAGGTTTTTGTTACTCATGGTGGTTTGCCAACGGACGACACGGTCATGTTGGATGATGTACGCAAAGTAAAACGCGGGATGGAGCCACCGGAACAAGGATTGATGAGTGATTTGTTGTGGTCCGATCCCCAGCCCTTTCCTGGTAAATCTCCCTCCAAACGAGGGGTGGGCTACGCATTTGGTCCGGATATAACTTCGGCCTTTTTGGAGCGCAACGGATTGTCGTTGTTGGTTCGATCGCACGAAGTAAAGGAGGAAGGATATCTAGTAGAGCATGGAGGTAAGACGATCACGGTGTTTTCTGCGCCGAACTACTGCGATTCCATGGGCAATAAGGGTGCGTACATTCACTTTGACGCATCCTTGGAACCCAAGTTTACCCAGTACACAGCAGTCCCGCACCCAGACGTCAAGCCGATGGCCTATGCAGCAGGTATGGGGGGAATGTTTTAGTGGCCAATCAGCATACGGATGACTACTTGTGTTCTGATTGTTGCGGAATCGCAATTCATGCTTGTAGTAAAATAGAGCTTTTTCGGATTATGCGTTTCGTATTCATAAAGTAAGTGACTACAACCCTAGCTCGCTCAAATCAGGATGGTCTTCAGGGCGCATGCCGCTCGGCCAAGAAAATTTGCGCTCGCTTTTATCTATTGGCTGATCGTTTATAGACGCATAGCGGAACGCCATCAAACCGTCTTGGTCAAACTCCCAATTTTCGTTGCCGTGTGCACGGAACCATTCATTCTTTTCATTGTGATACTCATAGCAAAAGCGGACAGCAATGCGATTCTCTGTGAAGGCCCAGAGTTCCTTGATGAGACGGTAGTCCTGTTCCTGGTTCCACTTGATTTGCAAAAAGTCTCGAATCTCTTTTCGGCCTTTCAGAAAGTTATCCCGATTGCGCCATACCGAGTCGGCTGTATAGGCCATTTTGACGCGATCTGGATCTTGGGAGTTCCAGGCATCTTCGGCCAGACGGATCTTTTGGATCGCCGTTTCGCGAGTAAACGGTGGAAACGGAGCTTTTGCTTCCGTAGACATGACTCTGTTGAAAGCAATATTCGAATATACCTTACGAAGCATACCGCTGTAAGGAGTTGTACTGGTAACGGAAGTACCTTTGCAACACGAGGCAACCATGTCGCATGATTTGCTTTACGGGTTGGGATTTCTCGGGGTTCGGTTTTCGTCAGGTGTCAATCTTGCAACGTTCGATTGGGTTCCCAGCGCTCGATGCGATGCAAAAAGAAACAATTAACTATTAATAGACAGCAACGCCAGGAATTTGCATAGACGCCAATGACATTCAAATCCATGATCTGACTCAAGCTTATCACGCTGAACAGTCAACCGCAATGGCAAAGGGACGATGCCAGAGCCGTGCCTTACATTACTTTTGCGAGACACAAAGGGGGGAAGGAGACAAGATTGGCAAAAAGAACAACACTCGGGATTCCAACGTGGTCCCCCACCGTAGTACTAACCGAGCCCGACGATGCTTAACTTCGCTGAGCAGACGGGAAGCGGTGCTGTCATCGTGGTATGGTCGTTCCTGACCAAAATCCGCAACTTTAATTATAGATACTCTGATACATAATAGTCGGCGGTAGATACAGAATACTCCTGCAATGGTTTCCGGCGACTGTCAATTCGTTAGCTGTACTGTCTATGAGTGCATTTTGGATGTCGTTCGTGTCTGAATGCGTATTCCTCACTTATCCGCTGGGTCCCCTAAAAGTTTATTCCCCCGTTTTGCGTCGCGACGATTTTACATTAGTCTTCCTTTTTCATTGCATTTCGTGTTGACGAAAAAGTTTGTCGCTTTGATCTCCTGACTGCACCCGAGAAATCACTGAAAGGATCCTAGAATTTTCTTCCCTTAGCAGCGTGTGAAAAACGAACAAACCGTTTGCGGAGTTCTTTACTTTATTTGAATTCGATCTTTGGAGTCCCCATAATGAGCAAAGAACAATCAGGACCTGGTGTCATTATGAGCGGCATTCGCCGCATTGGTCATGGTCTCAAGACTTCATTAGCCATAGTTGGTTTTGCAACAGCTTCCGGTCTTTACATGGAGTACCGGAAGTATTACCCTATGGAAGAAGACAACAATAAGAAGAAAGTTCTGGTGATTCCCTTTCACCATTTACAGTTGATTGAGAAAGAAAAAAAGAGCATTAGATCCCAGCTATCGCGTTTCGATGTGGACACCAAAGATTGCCCGGTGCAAATGGAAATCAAGGATCTTGTGGATGTGTTGCACCACGCGGCGTCAGATCCCAGTATTGTCGCTTTGTACGGCGTCTTTGGACACGGCTCGACCTTGTCCCAAGCGGGTTGGGCGGATTTGGAGGAAGTTCGGAACGCGTTACGAGTTATCCGCGAGTCGCATCGTTGGCATGCGGAGCCCAACCTTCAGCACAAGGCCCAGGTGATTCCAGGAGTTGAGAATAAGCCCATGTACGCCTACGCGGATACTTTTGCAAGTCTAGGGGATCCCGCTTACAAAGAGTATTACTTGGCGTTGATCTTTACACACATTCATATGCAAAAGACCGGGGAACTCAACTTGTTTGGTGCCATGTTGCAGCAATTCTTTTTGCAGGGACTACTGGAGCAGTATGGTATTGCATTACACGTCTTCAAGCATGGATAGTACAAGAATGCGACCAACATGTTCACCAAAGCACGTTTGAACAAGCCACATTGTGAGAACGTCTCCAACATTCTTGAACAGATCAACAACAATGTATGCCAAGATATTACCAGATCTCATTCCAAGGCCTTGTTGACGTCTTGGCTCAAGCAGGGTTGTCGGGATGACGTGGATTTGTGGAAGCGCATACATCAATTGGGGACGTTTCCAGCTGTGACGGCATACAAAGCAGGCCTCATAGACTTCCTGCCCTGGCGCAACCAAAAGAACACAAAAAGCAAGGTAAAGCCACTTGATGGTACAGGTAACAAAGAGTCTGCAATAGATGATATTAAGAACAAATGGGCATTGCAAGAAACTGACTTTGAGCAATTCAAAGCAGACACGGCTGTCAGTCTCCAGGCCTACGCAAAACAAGTTGCAAAGAAGAAACAAAATGAGCAAGATATTTTCGACCAGTATGGAACCCAACATCCTGCCATTCAAAGTATTCTTGCCAAAATTGGCATGTCTTCTGTTGATGATGGAGAACCACATCCTCAGAAGGAAACAATTGCATTGCTAAGAGTCAACAAAGGTATTGGCAACTTGACAGCCCGCAAGCTAGTCAATTCGATTTGCTGATAAGTACTACCTGCTTACGAGTGTATTTGTAGAATACGACGAAAGAGTAGAAGTTGGGGGGGGGAAAGCCTCGTAGAGGCTCGGATTGTTTTAATCGGTAGGTTTTTAGATTGAGATTGTGAGACTAAAAAAGAGATTCCAAAATGAAACCTTTTGTGTTGGAAACAGAATGTACGAACGTAGAAACCCCGTAGTCAATGTACTAGCTATCAAACCATTGACATAGTTTTTGTCGAGATGATTGGATCACCTATGTGATTGCCAAACCATCGAGTTCGGATGGTGCCAACAGTCTCTGTTGACAACTTTCATCTAGGGAAACTGTATGGCAATCAGGAATATTTCGTTCCTAGCATATCAGGTTTGATGTTACGGAGTACTACCAAAGCACAACCGAGGACGGATCGCTGTTATGACAGTGTGTGGTAAACAAAGGTGGGCGTTATGACAAATGACCTGGGATACACCTAAGCAAGCTTAGGGACTGTAAAACTCACTCGCTGACGACGCTCCCCACGGGTTAGACAGCGGATGCAAGGACCTATGCTATAATGCAATATTTGGATCAAAGAATTTCTAAAACAATGAGTGGAAAATTACATGCTACAAACTAGTCAATCTGTTGTTCAGTCCAGTGAACAATCCCACAAAGTGCCAGCGCATCATTGATCTTCCACAACTTCCATAATCTCAATAGACAATCTTTCTCCCACATGTATATATACCTCCAGAACTATGAGTCCCATGCACAACACCTATGGTGAGTAGCTGTTCTTCTTCAGTCCCACCATGTGTCTTGTGATAGCCCCTTTCTTGCTTCAATTGTATTTTCGATGTTCCAATTATATCCCAGTCCATTTTGGTCGTGTAAACCGACAAGTGGAGACTAAGCACATGCGGCTCCGGAAACATAGCAATTGTACAAACGCTTCGATTATTGTGAGTCCACGTGGCCACGGAACAAGGCTTTGGTATCATTTCTGTGCGTGCCTCCTTAACTCCATGTGCATAGTTTTGATTCACACTTGCGACATCCGTGTTTAGTGAATAATTTCCACAAGACATGTTGCAAGGAGGTAAACCACAACAGGGTAACTCAAATACGGTATATTTGCGCAATAAGGCCGACACAAACTCCATATGGGACACGTAACCGCTACGTCCATCGGATTGGCTCACACTTACACTTTCCTTACCAAGTGGGAGCTGTCCGAGGGACATGCCGCAAGGTAGCGTACCGTAACATTTGATAAGATGAGTCGTCTTATACGCCTCATGCAACGGAACCAGAGTTGTGTATGTTGCAAACATGTGGGTGCATAACGCAAATATTTGGTTTCCTATGAGACGCTTCGTATTTTCCTCCGGCATGCCACACACGGGTAATGAACCCGACGAGGACAGTCGTCTGGCCACTGCGTCTGTCCTACGACAGAGCCAGGAAAAAGGAAATGGCAACAAGGCCAAGATCTAGAGCTAGTGAATCCTAGATAGATGTTCCAACAAACAATGCTAAGGCTAAGCAATTCTATCTACAACGTAGTATCAAAATGTAGCATTGTGTGGCTATAATTTATCACTCCCTTCAATCTTGTAGTCCGGGAGTACAAAATCCGGGCGAAAGATTGGTTCCAAAAAATTTGAAAAGCGAAGGTCTTATTGCCCTTGGGTCAATAAAGTATGTGACGAACGAGGAATTTGTGTTGTGGACCAGGTAGGCATTTCGTCAACGTGTCGGCCAAATTTGAGCCGGTAGGTTCATGTGCGATCCGCATTGCCCCGCTAGTAATGCTTTCGCGAACCTTGTGATAAGAAATAGCATTATGCTGGAATCGTCGCACTGGTGACAACACTCATGTTGTCACAAAATACATTTGCGGGACCGTCAATAGGTATACCAAGGACACGTAGGTTGTAACGCAATGTAATGATCATTTCGGAAGCGATGCGCATAGCAACAAATTCAGATCCGTAAGTCGAGGCTTCGACTGTGTCTTGTCTCTTAGAGTACCAACGAATTGGTGTGCCATTGATAAAAGCGAGTATGCCCGTAGTGGAACGTCGCGTGACGTGGCAATCTGCGTGGGCAGCGTCGACAAAGACAGAAACTTGCACAGCGCGCCCTAAAGGTGGGGGCATATCCGGGGGCAATTCTTCTTGTGCGTCGGGGTATTGTTCTTTCCAAGAAGGGTTGACAAAGTTAATATGCGAAAAATCGCGCGTGTGCGGGTCGCAGACGAGTTTGGAGTTCAGGTGACGTTTGAGGTAACCGAACATGCGGAGGACAGCATTATAATGTCCGATCCGTGGTCTTGCATTGAAGCGAGACATTAAACCGACTTCTTGAGTGATGTCGATCCGACCGAGTTCCGACGTCCATAGTAGAATGCCAATTAGGCGGTCATCGGTGAGGTAACCCGATGTATCTAACTCAGGGTGATATCCGTGAGGAAGCGGGGTCACGATGCGACTGCTGCTAGGCAGTTTTTCACCGAGCGTCTGCTCGATGTTGAGAATTGCGTTTGTTAAGTACTGTTTTGCAGACATGTACCACGCTTTGGTGCCATCGTTAAATGTATGCACTCCGGTGGTTGCCCCCAGAAATGTTTTGGGTGCAGAACCGCCCTTAAGTGTATAAGGGATATTTTCAAGCGCTTTTAAAATTGCTTTACTGTTAGTATTGGCTGAAACGATTGTTAAATCGTCAACGTAACTGATAATATATTCATAATATTCAGTTTTGTCAAGCCTTTGTGCCTTACGAAACCACATATCAGGGTCCGCTTTAGACGATACAAAACCCAGGAATCTGAGGTTTTGTGCAAGATGAGAATGCCAGGCGGCACCGCTTGACTTGAGGCCATATAACGCTTTTGCGATTAATACGACTTTGGCTTCGTGTTCACCGAACTCGGGCCCGGCGATTGAGAAGACTTTTTCGCGACAATCGGCATTGACGTATGCATTTCCGATGTCAACTGACACAAGGTCAAGGTTATTGAGGCTTGCAAGGAGGAAGCCAAGGCGTACGCTCTCGCGGGAGGCGACGCTAGAGTAAGTATCTTCGTCTGGTGGGTCGGTGACGTGTCCGCCGGCGACGAGTCGGGCTTTACGCCGGAAATCCATTTTTACATCGAAAATGATCCACATGAGGATTCTTTTGTAGTCGGAGGGCGCTCGTTCTCCCTTATCCTTGATAGTGAAGGTTTTCATGCTCTCAAGTGTATCCATTTCTTTGCGAATTGCATCGCGCCAGAGGTGATTGCCGTTCTGCTTGTCCAATTTGTAAGCGTGGGGTACGTTGCGAGGGACTTCTATTTCGTATTTGTATCGATTTTCTTTTTTCCCGTCTTGGCAGCACGGATCCATCGGTCGGCCTTTTTCAGCACGGTGGGAGCCCAATAAGAAAAGGCATGTTCGGATAGGAGATCGTGGTCGGCCGCATATTTGGCCACCGGGTAGGGATTGCTCTCCTTCAAAGAGGTGAGGGGCTCCCAGGTAAATTCACCGTTGGCCCATTTTACGCGTAGAAACCATCCACGCGTACGTCCCCAACCACCGCGGGGGCGTTTTTGATGATCGACAATATCATCAAAAGTGAACCATTCATTTCCGTCATCATCGACCTGCTTATAAACAGCATCAAGGAGAGCTTGGTCACCGTGGACTTCCTCGGTACCATCGTCGAATTCGACGACGAAATTTCCAGGGTTGTCAACTGGAATGACAGTTTTGAATACCGGTTCGCGCGATGGCGCGCACTACTTGGGTCGTGGCACCCAAGGCGAGCCTGTCGAAACTAATCTTGTGTGTTTGGCCACAAATCCCGACACGGATGGTTTTGGACAGGCGCAATCTCAGTTGAGTATTCAGAAACATGATGTGACTGTTTCGGGACTCGATCGTTACCATGCTAAGAAGCATGGTAACTATGATGAATGTGCCCACGGTGCCGTGTATAACACCGTGGAGAATAGTGAAACGGACCACGATGGCGCTTGGCAGATCGTGGGGCCGAATGGAAAGTGAACAGATTAGCTCTTTAGTTTAGAGTTTATAAATCTTAACAACGATTGTGTGAAAACCATATTCGTTAGTTCGTATCTCTTCGTTAGGAGCCAGACGAGTCTTGATCACCTCGTGCTGTCTTCAGAAGCCAGGAGATACTTGACCATTGTCAGATTAACAGTCTTGAATTGCTAATCACTTTGCTCCCGTTTGTTGGGTATTGCCTGGTTCTGTGACAGAACGGCAATAAGGCAACCCATTGGGTAAGACCAGTGGCTTTGTTGTTGTTGTTGTTTCGATCTGCTGACGAGTCGATCGGATAATTGTTGTCTCGCTTGTCCTTGGTGCACGAGATACTGTGTTTTGTCTCGTTTGTCCTTGGTACACGAGATACTGTTGTGTGAATGGCCCGACAGTTGCGTTCGAGAATCATTCCTGCTTTGACCATGGATCCTCTCGAGCATGTCCTTGTGAACCTTTTGGGAGCGACAACGCTGGATTCGTCGTACCGTCGGTTCTTTGAAGAGTATGGCATTACTCAGGCCAGTGAATTGGCCTCAATCACTGAACATCGTCTTGCAACGGTGTCTTACGGCGTCTTGACCCCTGCTGTGGGAGACGGCCCTGCTGCAATTGTTCGTACATTCCTTCCGCCTGCGCAACAGGACCGGATTTTGAAGATTGTACAATGGTTCCTTTCGAAAGGCACCAATGTGACAAACGACACCTGGCTTGAACTTACCTCTGATGTTCTCGAGTATTGGCAACCCGCCTCTGCTACTGTTGCCCCAGCTACTCCTGTTGGATCGGATGCTCGAAGTTCCTTTGTTGAAAGTGCTGCCGCGAAATTTCGGAAGACGATCAAAAATCATTCCGTCCCGTATCCAAAGTTCAGTGAAGACCGTTTTTGGGTCACTTGGAATACAAATATTCGTATCAAGCTCCGTATTCATGGTGTTCAGTTGGTACTTGACCCGGATTATTTGCCTGAGACCGTCGACGAGACGGATACGTTTGTTGAAATGCAGAACTTTGTCTTTGGCGTTTTCAACGATATTTTGTTGACCCCTCGTGCGCGTGGAATCCTCCACAAGCATGTGGATGAGCTGGATGCTCAGTCGGTCTACCGCGACCTTGTTGCCTCGTACGGCAAAGGTATTAACGCGCAGATCACGGCCACATCCATTGAAACGAAACTTACTTTGTATTCATTTGCGACTTCAAAGAGCAAGACCTGTGTTGCTTTTTTGACGACCTGGCGCAATTTGATTTACGATCTTGAACGGATCAACGAGTTCCCTTTGCCGGATCACCAGAAGAGCGTACGACTGAAGTCAGCTGTCCGTTCCCATCCGCAATTGAAACTTTTCCTCGGAAATGTTCAACTTTACTCTCGTACCCATGTGGGTAAGAGTGCTGATGATTCCGATTTCGAGTATGTTTATGATTTGATGCTTGAACATGCAACTGATATTGATCAGACCGATTTGGAAGACCGCGGTAACAACCGTGGTGGACGCTCAGCAAACAATGCGAAGTTCCAGTCTTCTTCCAAGAAGAAAACTAACAAACCGATTGGTAAGAAGCACAAGAATTATGTGCCTCCTGAGAAGTGGAATGCTCTCTCTCCCGAAGAGAAGCGGACCATTATGGATCAACGAGGACCTCGCCCTGCTCCAGCCCCTGCCCCTGCCTTATCGGTGAACGCCGCTGCCACTCAGCCCCCTCCTACGGTGTATGTCAGTGACTCGACGGCTGTTGACAACCAAAGCCTTGCTTCGACCCACGTCCCACCTGCTGCTGGACCTGGTCACCTGCTTCGTTCGCTCATTTCGAATTCAGCTGCCCGCCAGCACTCTGCCCCATCGAATGGAGCCACGTCTGACTCTTTTTCGGTCAATGGGACCACCTATCGCCGCGAAGTGAACCGTGCTTCTGTGCAGTACCGTCTTTCCACTCACGATGTTTCGTTGAATAAGGACTCTTTGGTCGATGGTGGTGCCAACGGTGGCCTTAGCGGCTCAGACGTAACCGTTATTTCGCAATCCCTGTCAGAGGCAACTGTCTCTGGAATTGGAAATTCGGAATTGACCAACCTCCGTTTGTCAACAGTGGCCGGACTCATTCACACGACGGATGGTCCCATTATTGGTGTGTTTCACCAGTATGCTCATCTTGGTACTGGTAATACCATCCACTCGTGCAACCAAATGCGCTCCTGGGGAGTCACGGTTGACGACGTCCCTCGTACTTTTGGTGGCAAACAGCGTATTGTCACGTCCGATGGTCGTTTTGTCATCCCGCTTTCGGTTTCTGGCGGACTCACTTACTTGTCTATGCAGGCCCCTACCGAGGAGGACCTGGACACTTTCGAATGGGTGCCTTTTACCGCTGACAACGAGTGGGATCCAAATAGTCTCTCTTCTCCTGCCGCTGCCGACGATGACCTCAGTTTGCAGCTTCCTGTCGGCCATGTTCCGTTCCGTGACGAACGCATCAACAACTTTGGTCTCCTTGCGCATTCCGCGGCAGTCAGTCGATCCCCTTTGAATGTCGATGCTTTGCAACCCAATTTTGGATGGGTTCCCAGTGCTCGTATCGCTCGTACGTTTGAAAATACCACGCAATTTGCTCGTGCCGATGCCCGTTTGCCCTTGCGCAAACACTTCAAATCGCGTTTCCCTGCTGCCAATGTCTCTCGTCTGAACGAAATTGTGGCAACCGATACTTTTTTCTCGGATACCCCTGCGGCCGATGACGGCATTTTTAACCATGGTGGGGCTACGATGGCCCAACTTTTCGTTGGAAAAAGTTCGCAAATCACCTCTGTCTTCCCGATGAAGCGCGAGTCTCAGTTTGCCCATACTTTCGAGGATTTTATCCGTACCCATGGTGCTCCCGATGCCCTCCTCAGCGACAATGCCCGTGCTCAGATCGGTAAGCAGGCACTTCAGATCTTGCGCATGTATGCGATCGACGACATGCAGTGCGAGCCGCATCATCAGCACCAAAATTACGCGGAACGCCGCATTCAAGAGGTGAAAAAGATGGTGAACACAATCATGGATCGTACAAACACTCCTCCTGAATATTGGTTGCTCTGCTTATTTTATGTGACCTACTTGCTCAATCGCCTCTCTGTCGAAAGCTTGAATTGGCGTACCCCGCTTCAGGTTGCCCATGGACAGCGTCCCGATATTTCTGCTTTGCTCCTTTTTCGTTGGTTTGAGCCCGTTTATTATTACGACCCTGACCATGCGTCTTTCCCATCGCAATCTCGCGAGAAAACTGGTCGTTGGATTGGTGTCGCCGAACATAAAGGTGATGCGCTGACTTATTGGATTTTGACAGACAATACTCACCAGGCCATTGCTCGTTCTGTTGTTCGTCCAGCCAATGTCGATAATGGTTTGAAAAACCATCGTGCTGCGGATTCCTCTCCCGATGGTGGGGAGCCCTCGAATCCTAAGCCCATTGTCTTGGCTACGAGTGACCTACGCCATGACGCTACGATTGATCCATCTTTTGAGAAATCCCCTGCATTCTCTCCTGACGAATTGATCGGCAGATATTTGATTCGTGAAGCCCCTGACGGCCAGAGCCATCGAGCCCTTGTTGCTCGTAAAATTATTGATGCCGACTCCGATAACCACCAGGCAATCCGCTTCTTGTTGCAAATTGATGAAAAGGATGCTGACGAGATCATTTCGTACAATGAACTCTCCGATTTGATGGAAGCCCAACAATCAGAGCCCGCTACGAACGGAAATATCGAAGATCATTTCAAGTTTACTAGTATTATTGGACACCAAGGCCCTTTGCAACCGACCGATGCGGGCTACAAGGGATCCTCTTGGAATGTTTTGGTTCAATGGGAAGATGGTTCCCAGTCGTACGAACCTCTAATTGAAATGGCAAAGGACGATCCAGTCACACTCGCGATGTACGCGTCTGACAACGATCTTCTTAACGTGCCCGGGTGGCGCCGCTTCAATCGTCTGCTTCGCAACCGTGATGACTTCAATCGATCTGTTTCGTTAGTGAAACAACGCAAGGGAGACCCAATTTTCAAGTTTGGCGTCCTTGTCCCTCGTAATTCTCGTGAAGCCCTGAAATTTGACGCTAACGCCGGTAATACTCGTTGGGCCGATGCCATGGAGCTCGAACTGGCTCAGCACCGTGAGTATAAAACGTACAAGGACCTCGGTCAGGGTGCAACCAAACCTGGCCCTGGATACCAGCGGATCAATGTTCATTTCGTGTTTGATGTGAAGCAGTCACTCAAATACAAGGCCCGGCTCGTCGCCGGTGGACACATGACGGCGCCTCCGAAGGACAGTGTTTATTCCGGTGTTGTATCCCTTCGGTCCATTCGTCTCGCTCTTCTTGCTGGTGAGGTAAATGGACTGGAAACGTGGGTTGGTGACATTGCGGTCGCCTACTTAGAGGCATACACGAAGGAACAGGTGTATTTTGTTGCCGGTCCTGAGTTTGGGGAGCTTTCTGGGCATACCTTGCTCATTGACAAGGCCTTGTATGGCCTACGTACTAGTGGAGCCCGTTTCCATGAGCGTCTCTCGGACTCCCTCCGTACAATGAATTTTATTCCTTGCAAAGCGGACCCCGACCTCTGGATGCGTGACTGCGATGACCATTGGGAGTATGTATGCGTGTACGTCGACGATATTGCATGCGTCTCACGAAACCCCAAGGCCTTTTTTGATTCCCTTGTTTCAGACCATCATTACACTCTGAAGGGTGTAGGCCCTCCAACTTACTTTCTTGGTGGTGATTTTACTCGCGACAGTAAGGACAATACTCTCGCAGTTGGTGCGAAAACATACGTGAAACGTATTATTTCGAACTACAAGACCTCCTTTGGTACGGAGCCCAAGTTGTACTCGTCTCCTCTCGAGAACGGTGACCATCCGGAAGTCGACGCTTCGCAACTCCTTGATTTCGGTTCGATAAAATTGTATCAGTCCCTCATCGGTGCCCTCCAGTGGGCCATCACTCTCGGGCGCTTTGACATACAGTGTGCCGTCATGACGATGGGACGCTTTCGTGCTGCCCCTCGTGAAGGACATTTGAATCGTCTCCGTCGTATCATCGGATACCTCCGTCGATACCCTGATGCTGCCATTCGTTTTCGTACTGGAATTCCCAACCATGAGGCTCGGGGAGACGTCCCTCAACACGACTGGATGTACTCAGTGTACGGTAAATCGAGTGACGAGGACTCTCCGACAGGCGTTCCTCCTGCTCGTGGTAAGCCCATGCGCATTACTACCTTTGTTGATGCTAACTTGTACCATGATTTGACTACAGGCCGTGCCACAACTGGTGTCTTGCATTTGGTTAATCAGACTCCTGTGTCTTGGTTTTCCAAACGGCAGTCTACAGTTGAAACGGCTACGTACGGTTCAGAGTTTGTTGCTGCTCGTTTGGCTACAGAACAAATTATTGACATGCGTCTTACGCTACGTATGATGGGTATTCCTTTGGACGGTCCCGCTTGGCTCCTTGGCGACAATCAGAGCATTGTTACCAGCTCTACGCTTCCTCATTCCGTTCTTTCTAAACGACACAATGCCCTTGCGTACCACCGCGTCCGTGAGGCGATTGCTTTTGGGATCATGCATTTTTTATGGATTGAGGGCAAAGACAACGCTAGCGATGTGTTGACCAAACCTCTCGGTCATGCAGTTGCTTGGCCTTTGATTCAGCCTTTGTTGTTTTGGAAAGGTGAGACGAAATCTCCCGCTTGTTCTGTCTCGAGTACCTCACAGTGGGGAGTGTCAACTGGAATGACAGTTTTGAATACCGGTTCGCGCGATGGCGCGCACTACTTGGGTCGTGGCACCCAAGGCGAGCCTGTCGAAACTAATCTTGTGTGTTTGGCCACAAATCCCGACACGGATGGTTTTGGACAGGCGCAATCTCAGTTGAGTATTCAGAAACATGATGTGACTGTTTCGGGACTCGATCGTTACCATGCTAAGAAGCATGGTAACTATGATGAATGTGCCCACGGTGCCGTGTATAACACCGTGGAGAATAGTGAAACGGACCACGATGGCGCTTGGCAGATCGTGGGGCCGAATGGAAAGTGAACAGATTAGCTCTTTAGTTTAGAGTTTATAAATCTTAACAACGATTGTGTGAAAACCATATTCGTTAGTTCGTATCTCTTCGTTAGGAGCCAGACGAGTCTTGATCACCTCGTGCTGTCTTCAGAAGCCAGGAGATACTTGACCATTGTCAAGGGTCGTCGTTAGGGACTGGAGTACCGTCGCGATCGCGCTTGGTAACTCGGCCCTGGCGCTGAACCGCACCCGAAGTGAGTAGAACGTCAGTACCAATAATTAAGGAGGTGGGGTCCTGATCCGGTGAGTCGTTATGGAAGAAATCATCAACCGTGAGCCCGGGATCCAGTTGAATATGGTCGTCCCCTTCGTTCAGATCGTATAACACGTGTCTGTTACGGGTGTTGCCATCGCCGGGATCGTCGGATCGCCGAGCGACTTTCATCGCTTCGTCACGGCGGAAAGCCGGCGCTTTGATTTTGTTACCGAGGGCGAAATCAGAAGGCTGATAAATCTCCCTTATGGTGGCGTCAAAAGTAGCGAGGGCAGTCTGCAGAGCAGACGAATCGAGGTTTTGGAGAGGTGTAACAGTAGATTGAGTGATTACAGTACCCTTGTCTGTCAAAATATGGTAGCACAAGGCTTGGCCCACATTGGTGGCAGTACCTAACCAACGGCCGACTTTGGCTTTATTTTGTGGAAATTTGACATCGGGATTGTCAAAATACTGAACTGGTTCGAAAAATTCGAAAACCAGGATTTCAGAAATATCATGGGTGTCGCCAGTCATCGCAGTAATAGGCGTGATCCAGGCCAGCGCTTTTCGTGCCGTGTGGTTACGTACGAAAATGACGTAGGCAAGGGCGTAGTCCCATAATTGTTTGGGACACTTGGTGGTTTCGAGAACGAGGCGCGTGTGAATGCGCACAGCACCAAATTCGTGTTCGCAGCGATTTTGCCACGGAGAGTAGGGTTCAGTGACCGTCGTCTTTATCCAGTGAATGGAAGTTAATTTTTTCCATTTGCTAAGTGTTTCCA
>NC_011669.1:1052123-1142077 GCF_000150955.2 Phaeodactylum tricornutum CCAP 1055/1 | reverse complement strand
TCCGTGTTTATTGAATAATTTCCACAAGACATGTTGCAAGGAGGTAAACCACAACAGGGTAACTCAAATACGGTAGATTTGCGCAATAAAGCCGACACAAACTCCACATGGGACATGTAACCGCTGCGTCCATTGGATTGGCTCACACTTACACTTTCCTTACCAAGTGGAAGCTGTCCGAGGGACATGCCGTAAGGTAGTGTACCGTAACAGACAGGCTTGGCCAAAAAGTACGGAGTAAATGTCCTACACGTTTCAGCTGGAAACCTGTCTGCCCTCTTTAGCCCTTTTCACCCAATGACGCACCAGATGAAGCAGAACATGGCGGGTAGTATTGATCAATACTACATGCAGTTCAAGAATGTTGTTTCCAAGGGACAAAATCTTCCAATGGATCAGGTTGATACAATTGCACAGGGGCATGTGTGGTCCGGAGATCAAGCCAAAACAAACGGCCTCACTGACAAGCTTGGGGGCCTTTACCGCGCTATTGCCTATGCTCAACAAACCCATACAGAAACAGGCAATGCCACAATCAAGGAATGGCAAGAAGAGTCCTTCTGGGAACAATTGATGCAGGCCTGATTGGAAGGTGACGCTAGACAGCTCTTGTTACATCTCAGGGGATACTTTGTGGACCAAGATGACCACAGGTCAGATGGCAGCCTTTGCTTGCAATTGGGTGAAAATTTGGTACAATGGATAGCACACGCTTCCACTCAGGGTCTGCCTGGTACCTTGTCCGGAGTATGGTTGATGGCAGACGAAAATAGTGCAATCCAGTGTTTTTTAGATAGTGCCAATGAGGGGCAAAACGCTTGCCCATCATTTCCGTTTAACTTTTTTGACTGACTCCAAAATCTTGATGCAATTCTTAATGTGAGATTTCTTACAATTTGTGTTAAACATATATATTTTTCTAGTTTTTCGTAGTTGACATCCTTGAGTCAAATAATTGTGAGAGTTTCCTGCTCTTAGCAAGCACAACTAGAATGAGGCTTGAAAAAGGAATCCGATTCACAAGGGCATACAAACAGAAATGATAGAGTTTGTATGAGAGTTTTCTCCATGTGAGGAAAGTTCGAAGTGATCACCAACAAGGTCGGAATGAAACCCATATTATGAGCATGACCCATGACGAGAACATTGCGCTTCATCAGCAACATTCACAACCATGGACAAGACAATTCCACTCAGACAAGGCCATGATGAATTCAATCTGTCACTGAAGAATATTCCGGAAGATAAAGCCAGCGTCTACGGCCTTGCAGATGCGGGATCCTTTCATCTTGATGATGAAAACGAGAATCTGACAAATGGCGAAAATCCTTCCCATGGTCGCCTGCGGACAATGTCTCTAGAATTTGTTCTCGAGGAAGCAGCAGAGCTCATGCAGAGCGTCAGCAAGATCATAACTGAAACCGTGGGCAATGTCAAGGAAGAAATTGCAGATATTTTAGAAGAAGATATGCTTCCTGTTAAACCTCGAGAAGAAGGAGAACATTCAAGAAAGCTCTCAGCAATTGCTTTGGCAATATTGGTTTTTTAAAGGGGTCAGCAGAGGATCTTTTGGCTGCAAAGGCGTAGTAAAGACGGCTGGCCCGTTTTACGCCATTCTTGGTTTTGCAGGATTTCCGCTCGTTTGGTGCTTGCAGGAGGCATTGGTAACAGCAGAATTGGGATTGGCTTATCCGGAGCCTTCTGGAGCTATTGCATGGATTGAGGAAGCATTTGTACCCTGTGCAGGATTACTTTGTGGCTATTTAGATTGGGTGTCTGGCGCAACTGACAATGCAATTTACCCCAGCTTGTTCTTAGAGTATCTCTTGTCTTATATTGGACGCGGTGGAGAAACATTTTTGCAACATCCCTCATGGTGTTTTTGTTTTTCCGGTGTTATTTCTGCTGCCCTTGCTTTGATAAACTACATGGGGCTGGAAGTGGTGGGAATCCTATCCATTGTTGTATGCGTCATTTCCATGTCTCCTTTTTTGTTGTTGTCTATGTTTGGTTTACCCAAGGTGGACCTGGCATGGTGGTTGGTATTTCCTACAGGAGACATTGCTTTAAGTACCAAGGGGGATGACGAAATTGTGAACTCTCTGGGTGTAGATAGTTTTCTACCGGTGATTACAATTGGTGGTGTTCTGTGGAGGCCGTTCGTCAACAGTTTGTTCTGGAATATGAACTCATTTGATGTTGGAGCAAGTTTTGCTGGAGAAGTACAGGACCCTGAGCGAGTCTTTCCCAAAGCCATGTTTCTTTCCGTCTCTTTTGTAGTATTCAGCTATCTACTTCCAGTCCTGATTGCCCTAGGAGCGTCGGACTTGGTACAGAGCAATTGGAATGCGGGGTACTTCACAACAGTAGCAGAGAAAGTTGTTGGTCCGTGGCTGGCAGTGTGGACGGTGTTTGCAGCAGCAGTTTCCGACATTGCCCTGTTTGAAGCCAAAATGAGTGGGGATGCTTATCAACTTATGGGGATGGCGGATTGTGGTCTGATTCCGAAAAAGTTTTGCAAGCGGTCTCGATTCGGCACGCCTACAAACGGTATTCTTGTTGGAACCTTTGTTATTTTCTGCTTGGGTGTGGTGGACTTTGAGTTGTTGGTGGAAATGCTTAATTTCGCTTACAGCGTTTCATTGCTGATGGAGTTTGCAGCCTTTGTCAATCTTTGAATTACCAATGCCAACGGTAAGACTATTTTACATGAACTCTCCTCTATTGATTCGAAACGCTTAGACATTGCCTATGATTTTCTGTTTTAGTGGATAGGCCGTATAAAGTACCTTTGAGTACTTTTGGTTGCGCTCTCTTTGTTTCCCCCGCTTGCTGCATTTGCTTGTTTGTGATGATCTTGGCATCCTAAATGACGCTCATTTACTTCAGTTTTCTCACTAGGTTTGGCGGAGTCTTTCATTTTGTACAAAAACTCGCTAAGCACTACGACTGGTGGGATTATGTAGAGGCACCGCCAAAGAAAAAGAGGCCGCCTTTTGAACACCTGGAAGCCTCCACTTTCGAAAATCATATAGATAAAGTCAGTCGCTATCACTAGAAGCTGCACTTTCGAATGGTTCCTAGCTAGTTTGAGGACCTCTAGCTAGGCAAGCCGTTTCTATGTCGGGCAAACTTGATCCACGCTTTTCCATACAGCTAGCAACATTTGTCTCTAGAGTACCCAGGTTTTCTCTGAAGTTGTACCACTGCTACTATGATTAGAGGTGTATGTTCTAATTGCTTCCGAAGCTTTTTGACAGTAATTCATTACTCACAATCAGAAGGAGACATTGCTCGGACACACTGGGAGGTGAGAATCTACAGAGCGCATGGTGATTGTGAGCACGGCGCGTGCACAACCACCCTACCCTAAAGACCCATTGTAGTAACATTTGATTCGTATCAGCAGAGAGGAGTTCACAGTCGCAACTCACAGTCCATGTCCCAAGTTTTCTTGCGTGGTGGATAAGGTCATGAGTTCGATTTCGCGGGCTGAATCAGCCAATCACGTTCCAGCGTTCCCTCAACCGCTGCTGGGACAGCAATCTCCACAGCCGACCATCTTGCCTTCACCCTCGCTGACCCAACTCGATAGGGAAAAAGGATGGGAAATCACGACCCCTAACAACCATCAAACACTTCCTTGACCACTTGCTATACCCATTCATCCCGTCAGCAGAAACTGGGAGATTGCCCTTGTCTGTGTGTTCTCTTCAGGAGCAAGCCGGGTTCGAACGTGGAAGGCCGTCTTACGTGAAGCCGTCTCGCTTTCCTTGTTATCCATCTCTTTCGGTACGATGCTACGCACATTCGTGCTGTACTGGAGCACCTTCTTCCTCGCCGATGTGTCGTGTTCGCCATTAATACCATGCATCGGTCGAAGGCGGTTATTTCGAAGACGAACGAACTACGACCAGAGCGTTCCGTTTCTAAACCGCTGGAGAGGAGGTGGCGATCCACCTCCGATTCGAACACTTCCGGAAACTCGAGGAGGCTCCACTCGGAGTAAGACAGCCGAGGAAGAAGAAGCAACTTTTATCGAGCCGGTCTGTCAACACGATGACAGCGGATCTCGATTTTCGCTATTCCCGATAGAGCATGATGATCTGTGGGGTATGTACAAACAACACGTGGCATCCTTCTGGACGGTGGACGAAATCGACCTTTCGGCCGACCTGACGGATTGGCACGAGCGCTTGAACGACAACGAACGACACTTCATTTCAATGGTCCTAGCATTCTTCGCTGGTGCCGACGGGATTGTGGTCGAAAATCTAGCGGAGCGCTTTTGCCGAGAAGTTACCGTCCCGGAAGCCCGCGCTTTCTACGGCTTCCAGATGGCCATGGAAGGCATACATCAAGAGACGTATTGCTTACTGATTGATAGCTATATTTCTGACCCTAAGGACCGGGAGATGCTTTTTGCCGCACACACAAAGGTTCCAAGCGTTGAAAAGAAGGCCAGATGGGCGCAACGGTACATCGGCTCCGATGCTTCGTTCGCGGAGCGTCTCGTGGCCTTTGCCGCCGTGGAAGGTATTTTCTTCTCGGGGGCATTCTGCTCTATTTTCTGGTTAAAGAAACGAGGATTGATGCCTGGATTGACATTTTCGAACGAGCTCATCAGCCGTGACGAAGGTCTCCATTGTTCATTTGCGTGCCAACTTTACTCCAAGCTGGAACGCAAGCTATCCGAAACAGACATGCACAAACTGATTGGGGAAGCGGTGGAGGTCGAAAAGGGCTTTGTATGCGACGCGCTTCCCGTGGGTTTGATTGGAATGAACGCCTCGCTAATGTCCCAGTATGTCGAATTTGTGGCCGATCGGTTACTCCACGATCTGGGCTACCGAACCTTGTACGGTAGCAAGAATCCTTTCGACTGGATGGATATGATCAGTTTGGAAGGAAAGACGAATTTCTTCGAAAAACGTGTCGGCGAATATCAAAAGAGCGGAGTAATGGCTTCGCTTTCCGATGATCACACCCACGGACGAAAGTCGTTCAACTTGGATGCGGACTTCTAGCTATCGTCCGAGGACTCCTTACAAGGTCTTTCTGTTTACACCCAATACTCAGTACCGAATAAATAAGCTAGCAACATACCAATCAACGAGACCGCTTCCAGCGTACATTTTTTCCGTCAAAGTGCAGCGCTACCTTGAAAGCAAGCGTCCACATTTCTATTCGGCGCTCCAGGATACTTATTTTACAGTTAGTAGACATCCTTTGGTCCATTACGGGCGTCCAACTGTAAGTTAGATTCCAAGTACCCATACTGGTCGAGCACAACTCCGTTTCCTGTCACAATGAGCCGAGCGACCAGTGTCGTACTCTACGCAACTGCCTGGTCGTCGGATTTGGGTAAAAGGGCACGGGTTTGCCCTTATGTGGCCTACTGGAGATTGCACGGTTTTGATCTAAGCAGTGGCAGGTCCGGTCTCTGGATGCTCCGTACTCCGGGACAGTTGCCCGGGTCCTACCGTATTTATCACGCGGACCAATCCCACGAAGGCTCGCTTGTACGATTCTATTCTCTACTCCCCAGTCAACACACAAAAAAGAACTCCAGGGGTGTAAATGGTTGGTTGGTTTGTTTGTTTAAAAAGCCGTGGCCATCGTCTAACGGTACGATTTTTGGAAACGGGCACGGGCGCTTCGTCCTCCGTACTTTTTAGGTTCGCAGCGACGAGGATCACTGACCAGCATGTTGCGGTCGTACTCCATAAGCGTCTTTCGCAGTTCGTTCTTGGATTGTTCGTCCACGTACTTGGCGTGGTAGGCCACGATGGATTTGGCAATGGCCGCCCGAATGGCGTAAATCTGCGCCGTAATACCACCGCCCTTGACACGGATGCGGATGTCGATATTGCTAAATTTCTCCTGTCCTACAATCAAGACGGGCTCAAAGACCTTCAGACGAAGAGACTCGGGTTGAATCAACTCAATGGGCTGGCCGTTGACCTTGATGAGACCGCGACCCTGCTTGGCAAAGGCCACCGCGGTGGCGGTCTTTTTCCTGTAAGAAGTGTAAGAATGTTGGTGTCAGACGACGAGTGTACAATTTCACCATGTCTAGAGCGGCGGACGATATCACGATGATTGGCTTATCGATCGACTCTGCAGTCCTATGCTAAACCTGTACAATGGAGCACCGTACGAACTGTAACAAAACCACAGCCTCCACCCACAATAGCGTGGTCGGGAAATGTCTCTATATTCCTCCTCCGTACTGCTGATCACTCACTTTCCAAAAACTTGAACTGATTGTACTTCGGGCATGTTGGCGATAAAATCTCTGGAATGAGGACTGTATCGTTTTTTCGACAACGGCCCAACAACCAAAAAACGAGGGTGGAAGCGGGAGGATGGAGTTCCCGGACCAACGTTCGGGAACGACACACCGCGGCGGCGTGGGAAACACTCCGTCCCCCGAGAGGCTGCGCGAAATTAGTAAAGAGGTAACGGTATAGGTACTGCTAGCTAGAAACAATGAGAGGGCTTCTAGGGTGGGAATCTTGGTGTTCACATATTGGCGAAATACTTTCTCATCAAGAGACATTCCAGATTCTTCGCTTTCCAACAACGATGGATCACTCTAGTCTGTATGTCATCCGATAAACCCGGAATCGCAAAGAAGTCAGTTCTGCATGGCAGGCTTATGTCTTTGGCACGCTTCGCACCGCCAACCCGCAACAGGAATGTGGATTGGTCTACCTACTGTGAACCATACCAAACCATACCTATCTACATCCATCACGATATACATCCCCATTGCACAAAGCACAGAATTTGCATTTTTGGTCCGCAGCAGCAGTGCACGAGCACAAGAAAATGACGTCGTCGGCTCCAAGGCCCACGACCAACGCACACGATCAACAGCAAGTCGCCCGTCTCCAAGCCCGGTTGCGTACAAGTACGCGTCGACGGCTCGGACGGGGCAATGTTCCGGATGCCGTCACGTTGGCTCCCGGTGCGCACAAGTACGTTTTGCTCCAGGCGAGTAGCGACGACACAGGTACCCAGTACTTTGTCACGTCGCGGCAGAATGCGGCGTACCATCGGAACGCGGCGGAACCAATGATTGCGCAATTGGAAGAAGCGGGCTTTTACGATATTGAAGTTACGGGTGGGGGACGGAGTAAGTTTGGATGGGACTGTGTGAACAATTGTTGGTTCCTCCGCTGTACCGGAACCGTGTATCGTTGACTAACATAACTTGCTGTTCTGCTGTTGCGGTATGGTGTCAGTTCGGCTCAACGAAGAGGAGCAAAGGATTTCTATTTTTGGATTTTCTTACGGCTTTGGTCCAGCGGATCACGCCATCAGTCGACGGATAGTCCTGGAAGATCCACGGTACCGCCACTTTGACGTCCAAACCAGCAACGATGGTTACTAACATAAATCTGTACTTTAAACGAGTAAGACCTAGAACCATCGATTGGTATGGTGAGACTGGTTGTTTGGGGACAAGTGCATCCACCACAGACAATCACACGTTTCACTTTCACAATCGGATTAATCCTAGCTTAAACCCTTGGTTGGGTCATTGGCGTGCCTTTTCATTTGTTTGTCTTTTTGTTCTTCTTCTGCGACGAACTACCTTTATACCGTATCGGTTTCTTGCTTGTAGACCGAATGTTTGCGGGGCGTCGGTGTTTCCACGGCTCTTTTGGCCAGTTCCTGCGCCTCCTTGACCGACAAGCGGGCTTTCGAGGGCGACGATCCTTGTCCAAATTCCGTCATGGCTTGCGCCGCAATCATGAGACTGTTCATTCCTTCCGAAGAGGGCGGACCACGGGCCTTTTTAACCGGCCCGGTGGTGGTGGCATCTTCGGGCGATCCCCGTTTCAGAAAGGCCAAATTTTGTGCGGCCGCGACAAAGGGCTCACCCCGTTTACCCCCCGCGTTGGTTGCGTTGGAGCGACTACCGACGGGTTGCATAACGTGCGTCGGGTGCGGCAGTGGCGGCGCAAAGACCGGGGCGGTGGCCCGTGCCGGCGAGGCGAAGCGGGGATCGTGGTGGTGGACCGTCGCCCCGTACGGACCTCCGGGACCACCCGGTCCCGGAAGTAAGCCATCCCGATTCTTGCAACCGGTGCAACGGCAGTGCGTGTTGCAGTACACGTGACCGGCGTAACACTCGCAATACTGTAAGAAACAATACAAACAAACCAAATACACACATACACAAAAACAAACAACCACGACAAAAGCGAGCAAGGGGTGAGTGACTAGAGTGTGACGGAGGAGACGCAAGGTCATCGACCCGCAGTGTTGTTGGGTTTAGGTACCTTTTTCATGCAAGCCGATTTGCGGCACTTGCATCCCAACTTGTGCGTCAATAGCTTGGAAGGCGTTTCCACCGTAGCGCCGTCGACGGGTGTTTTTTGGAACTTGGTGTCAAAGGCGTGGGGATTGCGTGAGAGTATAACCTTCATGGCATTCTGCCGGGCATCTTCTTGTGCGGGAACATTGTGACAGTCCAAACAACGGCAGTTGGGACCACAATAGATCTTGACTCCGAAACATTGACAGTATAGTTTCAAACAGCGTGTTTTCTTGCAGGTACAACCCACGGCTTGAACGAATTCGAGATGATCCGTTTCAATTTGCGAGGGCGACGTGGCGCCTTCACGTCCATCGTTGGCGACGGATGCTCCTCCGGCTAGGAGATCACTGGTGGACCGTGGTGGTCCCCAGTAACTTGCGTGGGCGGGTGGTAGTGGTGGTCCCACGTACGAGTGACGGTATCCGGTCGATCCCGCCGTAGTCGCGTTGTGGTGGGTGTGGTTTCCACTTCCACCACTTCCAATGGCGTACGGCGGTGGAGCCCCCGTGGTAGTATTGGTAGTACTATTGGTAGTAGTAGCGGAAGATGCGTTGACCGGTACGGATTCCGCAGATGATCCTCCCCAGGGATATCCTTTCCAAGGCGAACGGTGGTGGTGGTGATACGATGGTGGTTGTGATGGTGGTGGCTGGTGCGGCGCGGGTGATCCTGTTTCGGGCGATCCCGTGCCGTGGTAGACTCGGGAAGGTGGCGGTCCCGTGTGGCTGTGGGGGAATCCGTCAGCAAAGGATGGGGGTGGATTCCCGGCACCTCCTCCGTACGCAGTGTAGTACGTGGGTGGAGCTGTCGTCGTCGTGGTGGTAGTGGTAGCAGTAGTACTGGTGTGGTTCGGCGACCCGTGCGGAGCGGAATGGTTGGTGCCACTCATACCTGTCGAACAAAGCAATCCGATGACTCGCTTCAATCGAACGATATGTGTCTGTGTGGATGTGTGTGTGATACCCAACGACGACTAGAGTCGTTCCAATGGAGAAAGAGGAGGGACGACGACGACCAACAAGAAACACCCACCACTTGTGGTTGGTAGATTCTAGAATGGACCCCGCTGCGTGTTCCATTCGCTACGACGTGTGGGTAGAGAGAAAAGAGATACGGAGAGGAGTTGCCTACGAACTCTAGAGTAAGTGTTTCGCGCAAATCCCCACACACACCTTCGTACGCCGCACCACTTGAATTTGCGACGCCGGCACGTCTTCGAATTTGGAATGACTTCGGTACCACTGCTACGGGGGAACACGTAGAAGAACAAGATCGCACATTTCCTCGACGTCCCACCGATGGCCACGGCGTGAATTGAAATTTTAAAAATATTTGTCAATGTCTACGAGTCTAAATAAAGAGGAATGTTCCGGGCGCGCCACGGATCGCTACCGTCACTTCCGGGGGGACAGTGGGACGGAAGCCCACGAAACGGGATTGGATCCCCGACTCGAATTCAAAAAATGGTCGCGCGTGGCGATGGGGGGTGTGCGACGGACGAGTGCGCTCGTTTCTTCGACGCGGACGAAATTCCGTTGTCTACGACATTGTCGGAAATCGGCTCTCGAATCTCCCGTTGGTGGACTCGTGTCGCGAAGTCCGGTACGACACTGCAATGCAGGTAGACATTCCTGCATTCTTGCACGGCACGGCACTGTTGTTGTCCTCCCTTTCCTTCCTCTACCCATTTTCGTCGTGCATCACTCGTTATTCCAATATTATTCCAACGTTGACCATGACGACGACATCCCACCGTCCTTGGCTGTCGTCGGTGCGACTCGTCGACTGGGAATGGCCGGTGCCGGAAGAGTCCACAATCGCCCACGGATTATGCTCCACATCCGAGTCGACCGATTGTACCGTCGGTCGGTATGCTCTGGCCCGTGGCTCGAGCGTGTACGGATTCGTTTCGCAACAACAACAACCGCACACCACTACCAGCACAAGAAGCACCAACACAACAACAACCAGCACAAGCAGCACCAACACTACCACCGACGATACGACAACCGTACCATTCCTGACGCCGGCTTGGCAAGTCTCCTTAGGTTCCGATCACGCCGTCGTCACGCAGGTAGTGACCAATACTACCGGTACTATTGTGGCCGTGGCCATTGCGGGGGGTACCGTAGCCGTGCTCCGTGCCCTCGATGGGGCCGTACTCGTCACGCGGTCCCTCCCCACACGGTCCGATGTTCGGCTGTCCTTCGGGGTCCACGCCAACGGGCACGATACCTTGTGCATCGAAATACTCACACGCGATCGCGATCCTACTTCCAATACTACCACTCATGGTGGTCAGCTCGTGGTCGTTTCGCACATGGACGGATCTACTCTGCCAACGCTCGCGTTGGATGGACGAATGGACGACGCCGACGTCACCACTACTACGACGAGCCTCGCACACGCCGTGGCTCGTTGGCGGATTCATACCCTCACGTTGCCCGACGATCTACGGTCGGTACGGGAATACCGAACCCGTGGCGATCCCGAGACACCCCGTTTCGTGGGAATGTACGCGCACGGTCGGGCTCTGGGGGTCTACCGCACAGTGTTGGTCCCCACTACGGCTCACGAGGCCGCCGAACTGGTGCCGGAAACTCCCGGGGCCGTGGACGAACACCCACACCGTATTCTAGATGCGGAACAAGGATTGTCCGTGGCCTCACGTTCCTTCGGGAAACCCGGCCGCGACCAAGACTCGGACCCCTTCTTTTTCGTCGGCAGTTACTCGGGGACGGAAGCTTCTCGGGCGTCGGGCGTCTTTTGGTGGGATCCGGATAGTGTCCGGGTTGTCTGTCACTACAACATGCGCCACGGTGGTCCCGTGCCGTTTCACAGTAAAGCAAGCGTCCCCAATGTTCTGGATCTGACCCCGATCCAGGCGTATTCCGACGACACTCTGGCCTTGGCCGTGGCCTACCGTACCTCGACCGGGGCCTGTCTTCAGGTCCTGCAAGTCTTGCTGGACGAAACCATGGGATTGACCGTACTCGCCAACCCACACGTCGTCTTTACCATTCCCCTTGAAACGCGGGTGCCGTTGGCAGTGTTGTCGTTGTCCCCCACGCCACCGAATTCACACCCACAACCGTTTGGATTTTTCGTGCAAACCGCACTCGAAACGTCCCACCGCGGTACCGGCCGCTACCGATTCTTTCTACCCGACGCCACGGCCGCCCGTGTGGGTCACGTCTGTCAATTGCTGCAACGTGGAGATTTGGATGCCGCCGAAGCCGTGGTTGGGCAATACAATCTGGCCCAACTCGACCACGACAACGGCCACGTATCCTTCCATCCTTCCCAAATTGCTCTGAAACGTCTCGCGTCACTACTGGATCATCACCCTTGGGTAGAGACGGATGTCGCGCAACGATGCTTGCACAATTTGGCTCGCGGTGCCCGGACGGGAAACCGATTCGGAGTACGGTCGTTGCTCCAAGCCGTGGATCTGGTCCTAGAGTGTCCGGTCCGTGATGCCCTGTTGGCCATGAACACTGTCATTGATACCGTGGTGCAAACAACGTTTCCGGAATCCACCCGCCAGTTACACACCGCGTTGGTCGCCAAGCAACGAGAGCTACAAGATCGTCTCGACACGGTGCGCTATTTAGAGACAGTCGAGTTGCCGTCGTCCCGGTCCGTCGCGATCCGATCCGCCCGGACTCCGTCCCACCTCTTTGCCACGTTGGTACGGGAAGGATGTTACGGGATGGCCGAGGCGTTGTGGTATTCCCACTTGCGTTCCTCCTTATCCGACGAGGTATTGGTCGCGTCCGTGCTCAATATTACGCACGAGGTGGATCCGTCCGCGTACATTCCTCTGCTCCGGGACGTGGTGCTGCCGAGTCTCGCAATCAATCACGAGCTTCTGCCCACGTTACGGGCATGGGCATGTCGGACCGCGGACGCTTTGGACCACCACTGGTCGGAGGAAAAAGGCCTGGCAGCGGCCATTCAACTATTGGAAGTAGTGGATCGAGGTACCAAGGATCTGCAACTCCGGATTCATCAATCGTTCGCGACATACTCCCCGTTCGTGACGGGTCTGAACGAAAGTACCGGTAGGAAACTCACCCTGACGCGCCGGTCTCCGCGCGCCCGTGGCGGAGTTGGTAGCGAAGAGGTATCGCACGATTCACAATCCATGACTAGTGGCACTCTGTCGTCTCGGCATACGAGTGGTGCGGAGGAACCGTCGTCCACCACGGCACCAACCCCGACAACGTTACCGGAATCGTCGGTCCAGCGTACAGCGCCCACCGTGCTCAAGCTGGGTCATCTCGAAATCGGAGCCGTCAAGCGACGCCAACCCAATACTTTGCTAGCGATGGTTCACGGCGACGACGATGATGACTGCATCTACGAAGGACAACGAACAGTGTGTGGAAGACAAGTTACACGAAGCCGCCTGTTTGGCAGAGGCACGTGGGCTTGGGTTTACACGAGATGCGGCTACTCTACGGACCTTTGGCCCAAACGGAGGAGAAACCTTTTGTGCGCAACAGCTGGTACAGCTCTGCTCTCGCGGGTCGGAAAGTCACGACGTTCGAGCCAAGAATCTTGCCGAGCAGGTCAAGCCTTTTTGCTCGCGGTTTGGTGTCGACTACGATACGATTGTGCTGCAATGTTCGGAATCGTTGTGTCGCGGCAAGCATATTGGTGAAGATCAAATACGGGAAGCCACATCGATCGCTTGCTGTTGCGAATCTGTTTCCGTCAAGTGCCACGGAATTCTTGCGGCTCTCCGTGCCGCGCTACTCTGTGGATGCTCGGCAGATTGGTTGACTCACATTTCCAAAAACGCCGTTGCCTGGGCCTCGGCCGATTCCAAGCTACAGTCGGAACTGATTGAAGCCTCACGCCTTTTACTGATTGACAGTATCGTTCGGAAGTACTGTGGATCCGGCGCCAAGGATCTGTTCCGCGTTGACAACCCACGCCACGCGGTTCGACTATTGGACTTTGTCACGAAGCACCTGGATCGGGAATCTGTCGTAGACGACATCTCTTCTCTGTGTGACGCCTTTACGCATTTGTCGCCGAAGCACGCCTTTGGCTCGCTGATACAGCGGGCCTTGCTGCAGGACAAGGTTGACTTGGCGGCGGCGGTGCTGGCGCAACTATGGGACCGCAACCCGTCTCTGGCAGAAAGCACGCTAGCTAGTACAGTTTCTTTTGCGGAAGAAATTCTGCACGAAAGTAGTGCCTTCGACCGGAACCCAGTACAAGTGTTGAACCACGAGACAGAGCTCGTGAAGCAGAACGCGAGACGCATGGCCATAGGTATCAGTGCACTCATCCAGTCCGTCATGGAGCACACGGTCCGGCTGAATTCGGAAAATGCCGCAGAGATTGATTGTTGGACAGTTTTGGGTTCTCTTCCTATTTTGAAAGCTTCCGTGGAACGCATCTGCTCACTCCAGTCAGAGAGTGGCGTGTACACATGCCTGGATCATTGGACTTGTACATCGCAGATTGTTTCGATCGCAAGCGATCTGGTGTTGGCCGCCACGGAGGACCATCTGGAGTGCGAGGAAGCTGTGTTGCGGCCTTTGATCAAGAAAGCGAGGCGCGGGGTCTCTCTTTTAGAATCGTCGTCGACAGTATGGGGAAAGGAACTGTGGTCCGTTGCCGCGAGACAGGTATTGGTAAGGAGCATCCGTGAGAACCCGAAGGAGAAAACCTTGATTTTGCTCCAAACGGCAGACTTGGACGCCCCATTCCACAGTCCAATTTCCACGTATACACAGTTAACGACTGTGGTGGAGTTGTGTCGGCGAGGTCAGAAAAGTGTGCCCGTGGAAGGAATGAAATTGGTCACAGTGGCAGATTCACTCCTACGGAACCAAGTCCTCCCAATGTGCGGAGCGCAGCTCCTGCCAGTTGTTGTTTCTTTGCGATGCTTCCTGGATACAGCTATACACGTGTTCCTTCAGGCGGACGAAGGCGTCGGTGAACAGATCGAACAAATGCAATGTGACTTGAAAAGCGAGATTCTTAGACGCGGAGTGGACTCGTCTATCAAGCACAGTCGGCCTCTGCTCGCACAATTGCCTAGTCCGAAATTTCATCCTTCTTGGTACGTAGGTGATGGTCTTTTGCTTCCCCCCCAGGAAGCGCTAGATGTCAGTATGGACTTTTGCCTTCAAGGAGTCCGGAATGACTGTTTCCTATCGGACAGAGCATTGAAAATTCATCGATTTCTGGGTGAAAGAGGCGCCCACTTTCTCAGTCTTCGGATTTTGTGCTGGTCATCCGTGGTTCAGTCTTGCTACCGGGGACCTCCTTTAGCCAGCGGGATAGAAGCCACGGCTGAAAACAATTGTTATTGCGCAGTTCGTGACACAATGAATTTTCTGGCCGAACGAAGTCTTGGGGGTTCCTCATCGGGAATTACGAGTGGATCTGTCGATTCCGAGCTAGCGGTGACGTTTCTTCTCAGTCTTCCTATGAAATCTGCATTCAACGTCTACAAATCAGCACTTCCCTCGGGAATCAAAACAAGAGCATTTGATCGTGTTCTGAGTCTTGCTAATGTCGGCAGAGTCGCTTGCACCGAAGGAACACCTGTCGACTTCCAGGCATTTTCTGCCGTCGGGTGGGCCAAGCAAACAGCGTTTGCTCGCCAATGCGAACGTCTTGCTCTGAAGGCCTCGTGGTGGAAAATCCTGGAAGGCTTTGGTATTGAGTTTGACCCGCAGCGTTTCGATGTCGGAGAAACCCACATTGCGGGCACCGGTACAGCCTCAAGCGACCTTGCTCGATGCGACCCGACGTATACCATTTCTATATTAGAGGCCCTCCTTTGGAAGACATCAAAGATCCTAGAGAGTCCTATCGTTCTTCGATTATGCGGTCGTTTTGCCGCATCTTTTGACTTACCTCGTGTGCTAGTCCTTCAGAAGCATGTCGAATACCTCCTATCTGCCCAAATTACAAAGGCAAAAAGCGGCCATTGTGTCGGAATCGATCGTGACCCACGGTCTGATCTACACCAATGTAGACGGATTGCTCAGGCTTCGCTACTGGAAATAGAACCTCCAGTAAGGCGATGCGAGATCGTTCGCCGCTGTATTTTGGCATTACAAGACTCGTCGACGTCAGAAACAGACTATGAACGCTATTCAATGCTCTTTTCCTTATACCATGACTCATTGACATTTGTTTTAGACAATGATACCGCGGTACAAGGACTCAGCCTTAATCAGCTTGAAGACGAACTTGAAAGTGTCGACCGGCGACGGGACGCGCTCGCCATTCTTTCTGACTTTTTCCAAGGGCCTAGACTTATCAAAAGACCCGGTCTTTCCAACTTCTTTCCTCCTCTCCGGTCTCTCTCTCTCAATGCAAAGCCCCTTCCCTCGTTGAACAAGTGCAGTATGTTTGGAACTTCGACCGTTTCTGGTGAACATTTTGATCCTTTACATTGTTTGGATAAATTGCTTTCGGAATCACAAGAAAATGTTACCGCCCTGGCTCCGCTTTGCTTGCCCCTTGGCTTGCCCCAAGGGTACATCCATGCACGTTCACTCGTTGTTCGTTTTAAAGCCGCAGCAAACCGAGAGAGTGCATACCCCTCTCTTGAGAATGATGTAGTTCCTGTTCTCAATCGCTTGCGGTCACACACGGACAAATACACACTTGCCGATTGGTGTGCCTCGTATTTCACGAACAATGACACCGATAATGAAAACCTCGCGTGTATCGATCTCGCCTTACAATCTGCTATAGAGGCTTCGAATGAGGCCGAACGCCGAATGCAACACAGCAACGGAGATGACAAGGAGATAATGATGCTGGAACAATTTGCCCTTGAGAAATTGAGAACAATTTCTCTGAAGAGAGACGCTCTTACAGACCGATTGAAAGTAAAAGCAATCCTGACCACTTGCAACGGGTCTCATCGAGACTCTGTGTCTAGGTTGTCATGCAGTCTTGCTCAACTTTTAGATGCCGAAACGAAAAGCAATCCGAATATGATGCCAGAAGATATAGTGGATTTTCTTTTGCGGTCCGGATCCCGTCTTACTGCCTTGGCATCTCTAGATGACAAGGTGGCCTGCACAACGGAGCAATTCCGACAATTTTCTCTGAAAGTAAAAGATGCTTGTTCATCGATTGCCGAGCGCTACTCCCATATCCAACCCGATGAACACTGTAAACAGCTCGCGAGGAGATGGCTTCTCTTTGGTGAAAAGGATCACAGCTTGATCGGATTCCAGAGCGTCGCTACTATGTCTGGTGCACGGAGTACTGACGTTTCAAATGAAAAGGCAAAGGACGACGATGAATCGGAATTCATAATGGATATTGCCGATCTACAAGCCAAAGACGACTGGGATGACGGGATAGCTTTGCCTAAGCAACATTCTCTTAACCAGTTCACGTCTGAAGAAGAACGCTCATCATTGTTACCTATATCAATGCGGGAACTTTCAGAAGTGGGAAGCCATCGGGCGTCTCTTCGCATTGCGTTTGTCCTCGTTGTTGCTGATGAATACAAGAGCCTTGGAGCAAGAGCTGTTGAGATAGTGGACGAAAATGCTGGCTCCGGGGCATTAAATTTGCAAAAGACCAAGGCAAAGGGCCGTCTTGGACTTTTGTCGCGTATTGAGACTAAGCGCGAATCAAGAAACGAGAGCAGCATAATTCAACTTTCTCGCGAACTTCTTCGAGTCGTATTTGGGGCTTCTGATTCTGCTATTACTCTCTTTGGTGCCAATAGCTCGTTCGACGGAGGCGTTGCACTCAACGAGCAATCTACAACCCCAAAGTCGATAACTTTCGCGATGCGTCACAGAGCTTTAAGAGCAGCTGCTATCTTGTGTCCCCAAGAAATATTGGAGCGTGTCATTAACGAATCTGTTATGTCGGAATTCGCATCTAAATCCGCATTAGCTAAGGAATGCTTGCTCAAGGACTGTGCTTTCGGATCATACGTCGCTAAGGAGATCGAAGAGATGGGGTTATCACTTCCTCATTCAGACCTGAGACAATTGAGCACTATGCACTTTTTATCTTATGCGCGGTCGCTTTGGCGCCACCACCGTGGCGGAGAGATGAAGGGGTACAAAGGGCGACTTTTACTGCTTCTCTTGGAAATGTGTCTCAAAGCAGAAAGTACTGACAACGCTTTTGTGACGATGCTTTTAAACGAAATGAACCGACTGCAGCTGCCACGCACGTTGCTACACGCTCTGGAACTTACTTCAAATTACAATGGAGCTGGCGACGAGCTTCCATTCGTTCAAGATCCTTCGTTTCTTGCAGCTCTTTCGTCATTGATTGGTGCCATGAGCAGCGAACTGCAACCGAAGGAATGCACACTCATTCCTGATGCTTATCATTTCGAAGAGGTGGTGGAGAGCTTATCCCGTCTCGGTTGTATCGTGCGATTAGTAAGCTGGACCACGAGTGGAAATGATAGCCTTACTCACTTTACGAACCTTGCCGCCAGCGCATCTTCTCAGGCTTGCTTTGAGCCTATAAGCAAGGACATACGCAGGATTGTCGAAAGCACCTCCCACCAAATGAATGCGAAAAATCTCGGAGTGTCGTTGCAAGTTGGCACAAGGTTTGCTGTATGATCACGTCAACTTTTGCCTATACAACTTGACGGTGATTCCAGGGATGGATTGGGACCAGTCATTTACTGTCAGATTGCTAAAGAAAACTGTTGAATATACCGTATGCAGATAAGCCGCTACAATTAGACAATCCTCTGTCTCCTGTAGTTAACGAAAATGCAAAAGGTATTCGTCAGACAATTTCTTCAGAGAGGCCGGGCAAATTGACCTCGTCATACGCAGAAATATGCGAGGAATCTCTCCACAACCATGTGACGAGAAGCCACTTTTCATCAGCAGCTATGGAGCCTTCGTGCATTGTTCGTCTGTCTTCTTCCAACCCAACAGTACTCGGAAAGTGAAGTACAGCAGTCCCCTTCTGAGGCCGAATCTCCAATGGAATTTTGTTGAATCGCGTGGTTCCACCTTTCTCCACATCGTTGAGGTAACAAAATACCGTTACAAGCCGGCCCGAGTCCCAAAAACCACAAGCCGTGATTGGGCCAGAAAAGCCATCAGTATGGGGACTAAAGTGTTGCCCAGCTTGATATCGCAGAACTTGGAGAATTTCAAATCGAGCCTCGTCGTCACACAAAGTAAGATTCTTCAGCTTTGAGACGACTGTTGGAACTTCTCGACGAGGGACATTTGTGTTAGTGGATGTTCGCGAGAGATCTTTGTAAACCCTACTGGTGTCCGCATTCTTAGTAACACAAGAAGTCATCCTACGACTGGCTTTTCTTTGAAGTGCATCACACTCTGATTCTGATAAAAAGCCCGGGACAATCCAAACGACAGGATCTGTGTTGGCGCGTTGGATCCCAAGGTAACCTTCGTTGGTGCGATGAAATGGATGCTCAAAGTCTCTGTTGTCGTTGTCCAAATTATCAGAATTGCTTTCCTCACCTAAATCTAGTGGGCTGACTGACTGGTTCAGGCAAAGGTAAAACGGGCTGAGTGTAAGCCATCTGAAGATAGGACGCCAATTCTCTAGAATTTCGGCCGAATATCGCCTTTCGACTTTTCTAGCAAATGTGGAAAGTCTGTGGCGATATTTTGTCGACTGCGAAGAGAAAGGTCGAACAAGTGGTGTATTTTCGGGGACATCAATGGTAGCAACCAAGGCACAAAGTGGCGTAGCACCTGGTAAAGGGACCACAATGCAGTTCGTTCTGACATCAGGTTCTTTACTGCTCCCGCCCGTACTAGATAGATGGCCTAACCAACCATCGAGGCTTTCTCGATCTGGCTGAATATCGATAAACAAATCACTGTCGATATTGGAAAAAGTTGGAATGCTGTTTTCCAAGAGGGGAATTGAAAATCTATATTTCGTCTCGCTTGGTTTAGATTGGGACACGTGGGAACCACTCGTTGATGCAGTAAATGCTACGAAGTCATTTGCAACTCCAAGTTCTTTGAATCCAATTGCATGAACTGGAAAAAGGAGCATATTTCACCCGATTCGATTTTCCGCGACGACACCAATATTCCTTTTTTGTTGACAAAGCATGCGTTGGCCCATTCTGCAGCATACAACTCGGGGTTTTGGAGATGCGTGCAGATCGCAAGTAAATTTTTAACAGCCTTTTGAGGAGATACTGCTTGTGGGGACGCCCGAGACAACGCTCCACAGGAAAAGATGCATAGAATCAAAATCAGGAGGCATTGCAGACAAAAACACTGCACTCTCATTGTTGCGATGTTTCCCCAAGCGACTAGGAAGGAAACCAGCTAATCAAACAGGCCAGGGTCTTTTGTTTTATGAAGTATCAAGTTCCTCGATTTTTCTTCAAATCGAGGCCGAAAAGTGCCGTTAATACGGATGCGAGAACTAGTAGAAGAAACAGAATCATCCGAGGCAGTTTAAAAGCACTTTGGTCGGTGGTCGATGTCGTGTAATCCACCCTCGATTTCTACAGCATGTATGGTTTGGTCAACGAGATTTTCGGAATATCTTCTAATGTACAAGCCGATAACACACTGTCAATGAGCATTTAATATTTAAATTCAAAGGTTGAACTGGTGATTCACAGTCAAGCGATTCACGCCAATCAAGGGTCTGACTCTACACCCGCAAATCCAGAAGCGGGTTTGCTGTGACATCTCTTTGTTCCACCAACGGGAAATCTCATGGGGGCAGACTAGGGGAGGGGGCTGCCGCAAAGCTCGGGAGTTACCAGCTCGGATATGTCGGGTGGTGGTGTGAACTACTATTTCGGTAATACTTTGACTTACTGTCAATTAGTCGAACCGCATCCTTTTGCTTCTGGTAATCGATCGAGCAAGCGAGATAGCGCTGATTTACAGCTTTGTTTGTTTCTTACAATACTCTGGAGCAAGGGATTTTTACTTGACAGACGCAAGAACAGTTTCCGAATTTCCGAATCGCCCGGGCTTGACAACGATGAAATCCACACTTATACTGGCAGCCCGCGCTGCTAAACAATTCCGTATGTGGATGCCGAGTATGCCACTGACAATGGTATCGGCCCGTAGCGCTACCGCGAACGGGCCTGCTTTTGCTATTTTTCGAACCGTTCCCCGAATGACGAAACACGAAATTAAGGAATATTTGACGAAAATCTATGATTTACCCGTCAAGAAGGTCAACACAATGAATTATGAGGGCAAACGCAAGCGCCTCATCAGTAATTCAGGTATCGCATACTTTAAATACAAGAATTTTAAGAAGGCGGTCGTAACGTTTGACGATTCCCTACAAGACGTGGGCCTCGGTATGCAGATACCGGAGTTGGAAGAGCAAGACGAATCAACCCTGGACTACGCGCAAGATATGGGTCTGCCTAGGAGAATTGGGAGTTAACTGTAAATAGGCGCAGAAGGAGAAGTTGAGTTATACTTTGAACGTAGCCATTCAATGGGGTTGTCCGCATCTGACAGTTTGCTACGTATTGCTCATTTGGTTTGTGAGAAACGATGTTCATAGTATATTAATCAACCAGGTGGCCGCACAGTATCTTTATGTATTTTCGTGTGGGAGAAGTAGGTTACAGCGTATGTCCTAATGTACCGAATGAGCGAGTCTTATGCGTTGACTCACCAACACAAGGAAGACACCACCCATTACTACCCACCCAAATGTGTAGAGCATTTCAAACTTGACTTCCAAACATGTCGAGTCATTGGTCAACTCAGAGCATCGCTGATCCAAAATAATTGTTGAAGTAATAGCAGGCATGAGTAGGTCGACCATGAGCACTGCTACAACAAAGACCTCCCATGCGCAAAATGCACCAATAAACTCAACGGCTGCCAAGGTTTTGCGTCCGACTCTTCTCCGAATAGAGCTCCCCTCTTCATGCTTCTTGTTGAAAACCATGAAACACAAAAGCGAACGGATCAAAGGACCGACCACGATGAAGAGGGCAAAAGTACCCATGAGAAGCCAATCCCAGCCACCGGCAGCTCCTAACGTTTTTGCAAGCTGTAGGAAGCTGTATGATCTTGTCCATTCCACACCGAGGATATCGTGCAAGAGGCTAGGAAGCGCACCATTAACCATGCGCTGCATCGTTGTTGATGTAACTGCCGCCAAGATAAAAAATGCAGTCAGCGTAGATGCTGTGGTACTAATCCAGCGAGATCTCGAACGCGAAGATTCCAAGATTTGGCGGTCCAGTTCTCTATCGGCATCGGATCTGTGATCAACACCGCAAGGAACGGTCAAACTTAAAAGCAATTCATGGTCTTGGGAAAGAGTCCCAGAAACTTCGGGAGCTATTGAGTCATGCTCTTCGGTGTTGAGGCGGCCACGTCCTGGTCCAAAAGCAGTGTTATTGAATTCGTGATCTCGAGCTCTATGATCATACCAATCCACAACCAGGCTTAGCAGGATAGAAAGAATAACGGCCCCACAGAAGGAGTAGATGCCATTCAAACCGGCAACAAAGAGCTCAGCTTCTCCTCCTCCCGACGTTGAAAACCCTTTTAAGATGGGTTTGCCCGAGGAAAGAGGATATTTGAAGAAAGTCTCTACTGTTGTCAGACAGGCATGACATTGTATTTTGTGTTTGAGCTTTGAAGGATTTTGACAAGAATAATGAAGGGCTTGAGAACAGATATCCTGAGAATTATACAAGGTTGATATTCCTTGAGCGACAATGGGTAGATTGTCTAATACACCTTGCTGGATGGTCTCTGCACGAATCTCCCATTGTAGATTTAGAACACCAACCATGACACACACCACCAACACATCGACCAGGCTCCACTTTCCTAAAACAGATAGAGCATTCAAAATTCTTTTGCGCCTGATGGGCTGCTTAGCCAAGAACCAAGTCAACATGAGAAGCACGAGTTTTAGATGCGGCCAAAGTCCGGAAAATATCCCCAACAGAACGGCCGCAATTCGAGGTAGTAGCTTGCCTGGCATATGCTTCGCCTTCCAAAGTTCTTGAATCGCGTAGGCATAGGTAAACGTGCGTATGTTCTTTACCTGATGTAAATTATATTCATTCTCGTGGGGAATTTTTAGGGTGTCTACTGCGACGCGCGCTTCAGTGCTCGTCGCGTTGGCCCAAACATCGACATGAACTCTTTGTGTTAGTCGCCACATGGGCTTTATCTGGCCGTACAAGAACAAACCATGTGTCGACAAAATTAGTATCGGGAGCACAAGCTTGATGAGCAGAGGTGTTGTCGTTGCAAAAGCCAGAGGTTTGGTCTGTCCCGGGGAGGACATCAAGGCGGATGACACGCCGGAAAGTTCAGGAAGAATGAGGGAATGCGGGCCATGGATATACTGGCCAACTTCATCGCAACCGTCGCCGCCCTCAGCCCCACTACCAACATAGATTTGGCGATTGCTCTCGGGAGGAGGAGCAATTTCTAAATTCAAAAGTGGTTCCTGCTGGGATGCTTCCACATCGCCAGAAATTAAGTGGCTCATACTAGATTTGGAGTGTAGTTCAATATTTTACCATAGGCCCGGCTGATTTTGAACTGAAAAAGGGATTATCCTGGCTGTTTCTTTGTTGTCGTCTGAAACAACAAATAATTGCAAAACGACAGAACCTTTCAATCATGTCATCTTCGTTCTTTCTGTCTCCCAGTAGTCACTGTCGATTCATGACTCTACTCTCCAGCGTTCAGTAAAACTTCTATTGGATTTTCTACTCTGGGCTTCGGAGTCAACTCATTTGTGATTTCCAAGGTGTGACGCAGTGGTTGAAATGAACCCTTTCAGTAAGGGCTATGCGGAAGTTTAGTTGGTGTATGACTGTGGAAGGCTCAACTCCCTGAAGATTTTCTCCTGCAGTTATCAAAGAGTTAGAAAATCTTCGAGGGCCGAAAGAGTAAATTTCTTCTCCACAAATATGAGCGGAGAATGTCCGAAACTCTCAGTCGGAATACATGGCAAAGCCTGTTGAGCATGTCTTTACTGTGACAGACCCTGCAGTAACGTTTAGCGAGCTCACTGTACGTCTCCCAAAACTACATATAAAAGTAATCAAGTTAATTTCCGATAAGAAAGAAAAGGTGTCTCTAAAGCATCGATTAGAAGTAGCTACGCGGTGTTTGTCGGTAAGACTGCTTAGAACCATTTTTTCTTCTTCGGGGGCTCTTCCGGTTCTGGAGCTTTTTGGCCGAAAAATTTATCAGTAGAGTCGTCGTCCCGAACATACCAGAAGTACTGCGCCATCGGAATAATAAAACTTCCAACAATCAAGACAGCTAGCAAAGCGGTGTATTTACCTATAATTTAAGGGAGGTATAATGAGACGAACTGGTGAAGTGTTTCTATAGGCAAACAGTGTCCTCTAACGACTTACCCTTTTTCGATTTGGTTTCCTTGGCGTCCTTAAAAGTCGAGCGCGCATCATCGTACGTTTGAACTAGATCAGTGGTATATTCTCCGTACATTCCCTCACGTGTCACCTTTTCCGCTACAACGTTGCTGGAGGAAAAAACCGGAGTCAGTGCATCGGCGGCAGGAGCGCTCAGGGATGAAGTGGCAATAGTGAAGGCCGCAAATGCTCCAGCGGCGGCTTTTTGTAGGTCCACAACAGGACTGATGGTCTTTGGAGTCCCTACAGGGAATGGTGCCAGAATACTGTGAGATCATTATAAATCACACAATTTTTCGCCCAGATCGACCGCCCTTTGATCAACTTACTGGGTGCGAATCCGTCCACACTAAAGGCGACGGAGATAACGGCATAAAACAGGACCAAGAACTTCATTTTAAATAAGCGTTTCAAACAACTAGGTATATGCTGATGAACGAAACGCTTCGGAGCGCAGCGAGATGACCTTTTCGTCAAGCTGTCTGGACGAGTGCAGGAGTCTGACAGTGAATGTGCTGCTGACAGTGAGACCAAGATCCTGGATACCATGTTCACACTATCAGCTACGTCAGACAGGTGTCGACCATGACAAAAGGTGCTTCCTATGTTCAGCACAGCAAACGAAATCTGATACAACTTCCTCCATAGATTTACTATTGGTTTTACAGTTTGCAATGAGCTCCTTGGAAGACGTATGTACGCGATTTTCTTAGATTTACTGAAAGTTAACATTAGATATATTACATTGGAAGATAAAATGAATGTCCGCCTTCGAAATGCTCTGTTGAAGCTACAGTATACCTTACCAGTAATCCATAAGACGCTTTGCGCTAAGGAATACATTTGTTCGCTAAAAGGCATATGTCCTTATAATCTGCTTAGTCTTGCCAGCATCAGAACCCAACGCCTGTGCCCTCGTCGATGTCAGGCTCCTCCAACTTTTCCAAAGCAGACTTGATGGTTTGGCTCCCTTTAGGATCAAGATCCATAGCTGTTAAAAAGCATTTCATAGCCTCTTTCGTCCGCCCCAACTTCTTATATACTTTCCCCAGCGAGAAATGTACAGTTGCTTCGCGAGGTGCAACATCTCGTACCTTGCATAATTCTGAAAGCGCTTCTTCCGGGCGATGCAGCGCCATATAGATGGAAGCTCTTTGAAAGCGGGCCTGGGGATTTCGTGGGTCCAGGTGAAAGGCTTCTGACAAGGTATCGAGAGCTTGATACGCTTTTCCATTGGAAAATTGAGCAATGCCAAGGTTGCATCGAAGAGCGCTGCTAGTTGGATGAAGCGCGACAGCCTTTCCAAAATGATACTCAGCCAGATCAAACTTTTCTTGGCGTTGGTAAATGGCTCCTAGACCATACCAGGCATTGTAGTGTTTGTCGTCGGTCCGCAAAGCCTGACGGAAGCAAGCTATTGCCTTCACGAAATCTTCGTTCGCCATGTATTCGTAGCCAGAAAGAGTATGGGTGTAGGTGAAGTTAGGGTTAAGTTGCAAGGAACGAGAGAAGAACGTCAATGCGGTTTCGTGATCTTTCTGCAATGAAAAACAGTTACCAACAACACACCAGGCCTCGGGCGATTCACGATCCCAATCTGTAACACGCTGCGCCAAGTGGGCTAGTTCAACCTCCTTCTTTACTTGCCAATACACAGTACTCAGAAGTTCCAATCCTTTCATTCGGCCCGGGTCTACGATTTGCATTTGCTCCAAGCACCGTTCGGCTGATGCAAACTCATTGAGCTCCAAATAAGCACGTCCTTCCTGATGCAGCACCCATGCCGTTGCCTGCTG
Source organism: Phaeodactylum tricornutum CCAP 1055/1 (assembly GCF_000150955.2). NCBI lineage: Eukaryota > Bacillariophyta > Bacillariophyceae > Surirellales > Neidiaceae > Phaeodactylum > Phaeodactylum tricornutum. The sequence continues at coordinate 1,116,570 of NC_011669.1, read as the reverse complement.
TCGCAAGGGTAGCGTTTGAAGAATTTGCAGCGCTTCCTTGCAGTTATAGCTACGAAGGCACTGGTAAGCTTTGCCCATGCTACAGAGTAGTTCGAGGATGTGCCTGACATTGCCGTCTACGGTCTCTGTCGCAGCAGGTTTTTCAAGTTGTTCACCATTCAACACTCGTTGTTTGACAGTTGTTGCATTGGATGCTTGGTTTTCTAAAGAAAACAGAGAACGCCCAAATGTATCATTTAGATTCTTGCTTCTGGACGGAGTCGAGCCATCGTCTTTCCCTAGCCCTCTGAGATATCGCATCGACCGTGCTACTGTCGTAATTGGCGTCTCGGGGGAGGGTGGGTAGTATTGTCTTGAAGCAACTTCCCGGGCCCGTTTCAGAACGTTCGGAACATCCTGGCGTTGAGCGTTTGATGCCGATTTTGGGGTTTCCGCCGGCATCAGACTAGCATTTACCGCAATGGGTGTGAGTCCTGGAGTTTCAAAGTGAACAGTGCGATTGCGGAATGCTGTGGAAGGTGGGAACAGATGTGTTTTCGGGTGTGTCGCCGATGCTGGTGTTTCGATGGGTTGGAGTGGCGTTTTGACGTCACATATACTGGATTTTGTGGTGTACGGTATTGTGATACCAAAAAGCTCCGAGGTCTCCACATCACTCACCCCTAATTCAGCAATTGCCTCGAAGCTGGTCCACAAAAAAGGATCGAGCCTCAACGACATTTCAAAGTACTTTGTAGCACGTTCTTTACGGTTTGTGTGACGACAAATTTTTCCGAGCAAGGCGATTCCAGCTGCCCCGTTGGGAACAGGACAAGGCTAAGAATAAGCACCGCTGTTAGTCAATGGAGAGACAGGAACCCATAGGTTCTACAAATTGTCTTACCGAGGTCTCCACAATCCAATCGTCCATGTTTCCGTTACGGTCCAAGCTTAGTTTAATTTGCTCGTATGTAGCTCTGCAGCTCTTCAGAAGCAACGTTTCAGCGCGTATGTAATCTTTGATTTCAAAGGCACACTGTGCAGCAAGGAACTGCATAGTTGGAGTGGTAATACTGTTGGTACGTTCCAGAACCACACGAGCCGCTTTCGCTGCACCGGAGCGGTAGTGGGAAAGCGCTAGCAAATAGACCGCCTCAGAGTCGGTCGGATGCTCCGCAACGCAACGCTCCGCTAACCAAATAGCGTTGTCGAACATGAAGACGGAAAGGTACTGTTGAATGAGGGACAGATACGTCGAAAGAGTTGTCGCGTCATTGTGTACTGGCGGCATTTTGTGAGACGGTGGCACGCCCATTCCCTTGCTCGAATGCAATTCGACAGATCTGTGACGAGAATCTTCGACCGAGACGAAACGTTCCGAACAACAGTTCTACGGTTGAAGTCGTATCTTTATGACTGTAGCATAAAAGGAAAGCAATGGCCATCACATCAATGCAAAATGGTTTTTTTGCTTGCGTCGGCCATGGTCCTCTTTTCCGCAGCCCTTTCACTGTCCGTAAGGGGGTCCGTCCTTGGTACGGATTTCTTTGATGTAATAGTAAGAGCGCTTTTGAAATGGTCTGGCTGTCTCCGGCTCATATATACCGAGGCCTACCCGGAATTACATAGGTACCAACTACCTTGTCTCCGTCTATACTATTGATTGTCAATACATCTAAAAATCAAATGTAAAGAAGTTCAATGCAAAAGACGATGTGGACCGAGGCGAAACTCTCCAAATTAATGATTACTGGCAGTCTATCTCTTGATCATGCAAAGCGACTGACAGGAGTATAAGGAATGTGATGCTAGGCTCTGCGCAAGTTCAAGATTTCCGGCGCCTGCTTCACATAATCTAAAAACGTCCACCAGCAAAGGAGAGTCCTTAATTGGGTTTACTGTTAACAGGGGTGTCACACCATGTCTTGGAGTAACAGTAGTGAAGTTGGTGCTACAGCCATTAATAAGCGTTTACCGTCAATTGATGCGGCGTCGTTTCGAAAAATTTGTACTTGTCTGGTAGGGCGTGCCGAAAGTCGAGTTTCAGATGCAACCTGCACATTCTTGATGTAAAGGCACTTGTGTAGTAATTTCAAACTCTATTTCGACATAGCAATACAGCTCTCCACTACAACCAAAATAGTCAGCGGAATTAAAATAATTCAGAACGTCAGAGAAATTAGGTAGATGTTCTCACAGTGTTAAAACACGCTTTGTCGAAAACCAGGGAATTTCGGCAGCACCACACGAGCGTCCGACATTCATACGCTCGACGCTGCGGTTAGTTGACAGTGAGCGAATTTTATGGGCAGAGAAAACAAACGAGGGAAGAATAATTAACTGTAAAAATATGGAAGTGACAAAAACAGGATGTGTCACTCTCTCTATGTACCCTTCTGTTTAACAAAATCTATCATAAACCGTGAGTTTGAATATCTCCTGAGCGCGTGCTTGCTTGGAGGGATGGATAAATATGACCGTTGACGTAACAAGAATGCCTAACCTGCGCCGGGGAAATCCGTCCCCATCCGAGGTGCTGCTTCGCGCATATGCTGTAACCTTGGACCATGAAGCCTCTTTTCAAGCCTATTTCGTGGCTGTTACTCCTCCATCTTCCGATCGTCTGCGCTTCGGAAAACGGTGCGAGTTCGGTGACTATCGACCATGGAAAGGCACTCGTTGATTGGATCCGCTCCAAGGGAGGATTTTTCCATTCCAAAATCGAGTTACGAAGATTCGACGCCAATGATCCTACGTCCCCGTACGGGGTCTTTGCCAACGAGGATATTTCGGATAAGGAACTCCTGTTCGAAGTCCCCCGATCTTGCTTACTCGACGCAATCAACGACTACAAAGTAGGAGACAAGATTGAGGGCTTCTTTGTTAATAAGGAATGGCATCCGGCGACAGTCGCGGCCTTTTACCCCGAAGACGACACGTTCGATGTTGCCTACGACGACGGCGACTTTGAGAGCCGCGTGCCGCGCTCATCCATCCAATGGCCATCAAGTGCCATGAATTGCGGAACGGTCCGCAGTCTTCTTCGAGAGTTTGATTTGGGCGAGGAGTCCGATTACGCTCCCTTTACCAATTACCTACGCGAACAACCTTACGGACAGCTTCCCAGTGCCTGGTCCGTGGCGGGCAAATCTCTCCTTTTGGAAATGCTCGGTCAAGACTTGAGCGGCAAGCAGACTCTGCCGCCCTTTGAGGCCTTGGATTGGCTTACATCGGGATGGCACAATCTATGTCGCGGCAGTACGGACCCGTTCGCAGAAAACGCGGCCATGATGGTGGTGCAACGTTGCTGGGACGAACTCCTTATTCCTATTTACGACATGGTGAGCCACCGAAATGGCCGTTGGTTGAATACGCAAAGTAACTCCGTTCAAGATGGGGGTCCGGTGAGCGTCACGGCATCTCGAAAAATCCAAGCGGGAGAGGAACTCTACTCGACCTATAATTTTTGTACCGACTGCGATGCCCGAGCGCATTGGTACGGAACCGGAGAGATTCTTCGGGACTACGGATTCGTGGAATTGTATCCTCAAAGATGGCTCTTTCCTGACCAAAAAATCTCGTTTGATATCGATGAGAAATTGAACGAGGAAGGAAAGCCTACGGGAGAAATGATTATACACTGGAACGGGCTTACTGCTACTACTCTGGACTTTCTCGAGAAACAGATTCGTCGACTAGACTTTTTTGCCGAAACGGAGCTCCGGTCGCGTGATGTTGAGGTCCTGGACTATGAATGGGATACGATTAATCAATATCACCAGGCACTTTCGATAGCGATGAAGGAAGCAGCCCGCCATCTTGCCTCTCAGTCTAAGACTGGAGTCAAAACAACTTGTAGCGACGGTGAAGGGCCCTGCGCGCTTACCTCCACAATCTATGATTCGTTGGAACAAGAAGAGGTGGAGGCTTGGGCGGCTTACCGCCCCGAAACATGCAAATTCAAGGATCTCTTCAAGTTCGATACATGGTCTGTTACGGAAGAAATCAAGTCTCCCTATCAGAAAATTGCGTTCTTTTCAGACCCTACCATGAAAGACACGTGTTTTGAACTGGATGCGATTGTTCAGATTTGTACAAGTTATCGTCCTCACTATCATGAAATGGCGGTTCACTATACGGCACGCTTTTTGGACAAAATCCAGCGAGTGCTGTTCGTTGGTGGAGGGGATTCCATGCTACTTCATGATATCATCAAATATCCTTCTCTGGAACTTGTGGTTGGTCTGGAGCTAGACCAGAAGGTGACGCGAGGGGCCTTCAAGTACTACGGAGCCCAGCCTCATTGGGACAATGAAAAAGTTGAATGGTGGTACGGCGACGCAACCAAGAGCTTGCTGATGATACCTAAGGAATACTTCGGGTCCTTTGACATGGTATTGGTTGATCTTTCCGAGACTGTCATGTCCTTTCCAGTTACCCGGGATCTGGATGTCATGGAAGCTCTTTCACTTCTCGTCAAGCCGGACGGAATTTTTGTGAAGAATGAGTACAATTATTTCAAAGAGATGTCCGAAATCTTTGAGCATACCGTGCATGTTTTCTATCACGATGTTCCGTTCGTTTGCTCTCAATCTTTGATGCTGGGTAGCGACAAAGTTGATTTTCTTCGAACGCCTACAACGGATCATAAAGTCGACTACGTGTACAACTTACTTGATTCCAATGACTCGCTTGACAATGCCCATGACTATCAACGCAACTATACTAGCGTGCACCGCCAGATCTCTTGCCAGAAGGATGATGAAGAGGAGCTAGGCGTTCAAGAGCGCAGTCCGGGTATCCTTATGATTGTTGAAGTAGAGAAAGCAACGGCCGCCCTCGACCTACAGTCGCTTGAAAGAAGTCTCACCTCTGCTCTAAAACAAGAAGGACTGATAGTTCTCTCTACTGTACTTTCAGAAGAGGCCGGTAACTCTATTGTGCTCATATTCGCCGAGGGCTACGTTGTTGCTCGAAGCATGTCCCAGGATGCTTATTGCGCGTTTGACATCCAACTCTGGAGTAGCTTTGAGAAACAGGATAGCATCAGAAAGGCCGTTATTGCAGCCGTTGGAAGCGACAGCGTCGGTGCGTCGTCGTCCGCATACAGAATTGTCTCAGGAGGAATGTTTGGCGCCGAAAAGTGGAAAAGCGATGCAAAGAGTATAGGTCCTCATATGAACAATTTATGCCTAGACCCCGTGGAACAAATCCGGAATATACCCATTGATGACAAAATCGTGGAGACTGTCCTGAATGAAAGCATGAGCCTCGTTCAAGACGAAAGCTTCATTATTGGCGTACTTTGCGGCCAGAGCGGTCAGGCATGCAAGAGTGCCGAGATACTCAAGAAACAAGACAAGATCGAGGAGGTGGTGACTCTCGCGACTTGTCTCAATCTTGCACCTGGTGCTGAATTTGCAGCTGACGGACTTGCCCAAATGGAAACTTGTGAGAAAGAAGTGTGGAAGCTGCTGAGTGGATCTTTGTCAGCGCGCGGGAAGAAGCTGCGTGCAATTGTCATTGATGAAGGCGCATCTTCTACGATGGCTCGAATTTTGTTCCGAATCTTCAGAAGCTCAAGAAACGCCAAAAGATGGCTAGCGGAAGACATCTTAGTTCAGGCGCCAACGGTCGATCACTCGGAATCCTGGCGTAGTGTTTTTGTTGATGAGTTCCGTAGAGAAATTTTCAAAAAGGAACCAGTCTACACCGCGGAAGTTTATTTCAACACGACAGCAAGCAGCTTAAAGCTATCGATCACTTCCGCTGGCGACGAGCACTTCGTGCGCCACTTGGTTGACTTCGCGACAAAGGCAGAGCAATCGGCCGAGGTTGTTTCGGAAGTACGAAGCGTCCGTGGAGCACTAGAGTTCAAATTCTTTGATAACTATCGACCTTCTCAACTGTTTGAACCCGACGCTTACGATCAATCGTCATCGCTTGAGCAATGGAATTCACAGAAACCGCTGGGTCACCAAACAGTGTTTCAGCTCGAAACGGAAGGAAGTGAAACATCAATGTCATTGACCACGATTAAAGAGTCTCTTAATTCGGCAATCCGGTCTATCGTGCCTGAAAACACTCCTGAGGTGAAGATTGAAATGTTCACGGAAATGGGCGACGGTTGTGTATTTGTTGCTCTCTGGGCAGAGGGAAACATAGTTGCCCTCTGGGATGGCAGAAAACACGTCGATCTTAACTTGTTTACATTCATTGAAAGCGTTGAAGTTGCGGATACATTCGTGTTGCAGTTTGGGGCGGAAGACCCTAAACTACACACAGTTCTCCGGGACGATCAACCCAGAGGAACTGGGCGTGTTGTCAACTTCAAAACGGATTTTGAGCCAGGTAAGAGCCCCATTTGGAGCGTAGCGTAAAAACGATATCTAGGTCCATCTCTGTTCTTGTGTTTTATGAGGGTTCAACAGCTTGATAGTCAGATGCTTGTTTCTTTTTTCGACAAGGTTTTTTCTACCGATCGGGTTCTTTTCGTTTCCTCAACAAGAAAATGGTGGGAGCTAGGATGTCAGCATTACAGCGGACCAGAAAGAAAATGGCGCTAAGGTTCAACGACCTGGCTACTAATGCAGCCGAAAGGTTTTCTCGCCGAGACAACGATTCCATGGACACCAATTCCGCTTGAAAATGACGCAAATTATTAATTGCGAGATGAGAGTAGATTGTCGGCATTGTCGGTATGTGTAACTCTTGCATAGAAAAACGGATAGCGAGAATCTTTCGGTTGGTCTTTAGCGTGTCAACAACAGCCCGCATACGCGTTTCCTTTTGACTATCAAGCAATGGAACACGAAAAGGTACAGACCTGGACACGTCTAAGCTTTCCAGAGTAGGATGGTCTCGGACTGCCTGGAATAGGGAGATCCATTCAAAGTCGGTCATTTCGTTCTGTTGCAAGTCGAATCGGACCAGCGTCTTGTTGTTTCTTATTCCCTCCGTTATTTGTTGTTTGCAATTTTTGTCGAGATGGTTGTTCACCAACGCTAATTCGCGCAGACGGCACTTTTTACAAAAAATGGCTGCCACGGTGGAAGAGCTTACAGTTTCCATGAGCTTCAGCTTGCGAAGGCCAGAGGTCCCATCACAAGAAAATAAAGCCGCAAAAGCTGATTCGGTATAGCTGCATCCGCTCAAGTATATAAGAGTTTTCTGATCGACAAAAGTGCCAATTTTCTGACACTGCTCAACGTCCAAATCGACGTTCCAGAGCGCAATTCTTTCAAACGAGCGGTGGTTGATCAGAAGCGACTGGATCTGAAATGGTGTGACAGGAAAGCGGAAAGGGACGGCACCATTAGTTTGAAAGTGGACTCTTGTCAATTGACTATCAAAGATCAAGAGCTCAAACACAAACCGGAAGGCATCAACCGCTTGCTCTCTCGTGGTTCCGTAAATAAGCACAGTTGCCCGAAACACGTCTTCTGTATCATCAGCAAAGGTTGACACGAGCATATGCCAATTTTGTCCTCTAGGTGGCACGTTCTGGGGAGCGAAGTCGGGGGTCGTCCGGGCGAGAAAAGCCCCAGCTCCTATCCATACAATAGTGTTTTCCATCAAGCTCATGACATTTCCCCAGTTCCAATGTCGATCTAGCAATTCTAGGGGGCTCTGCCCCGTGAACTCAATTTCCTTGTGTAGATTGTCGAAGATTCCACTCGGTATGCGTCGGCATCGTTGAAAGAAATCTCCGACGGCAATCCTCATAGTTGCCAGCGGGCGCTTGGCTTTGAAAGAAAGCGGTTCATACAACAATCATCTAAAAACGGAGGCACATCAAGTCTACCCATATTGTGTACCTTGTATTTGCTGCTCATTGATGTGGAGCACTCTCACTAACTGTAAGTATCATAGTCAATTCGTAGCAGTAACTGTAAGTGAAACCAAAAACAACTGGAAACCCACGATGGCTTCAAGATAGGGTTAGAGGGGCGGTAGTCCCCCATTGTCATATTTCGAACTTGCAGTTACATAGCATTTGCCAAGATCCGCTTCGTCCCATTGTTCAACAGAAGAAAGACGATTCCATTGACTGTAAGCGAGTCTGCACAGCTCAAAAATTTAGAGTATGAGCTTACAGGCTTTAAATTCGCCACCGCTTATCGCTGTGGCTGGAGCAGCGGTGCTGTCCGCAATTCCATCGCTTCAGGCGGTTGGCTTTTCTCTTGGATCTTTGCAGCTGCTCAACGCTGCCGCGTTCGCTACGAACGTCGCAGCTGTTTCTGTGCCAGGAAGGATCGATGGTCAGCAAGATGCCGAAATGCGTAAAGAAGTATTGAATCCCGCTGAACCTGGATCCGGAAATACCTCTTCGAAAGACAATGAGAGTTGTTCAACCTTTTCAGATGTTTACTCGGCGTCGCGGGGTCGCACTCTCGTTTCCCCAGCTGGGTGGGCGTTCGCAATCTGGGGCCCAATCTACCTAGGCGAAGCGGCGTTCTGTCTGGGTCAGTTTTCTGTGCAGCCATTGCAGACTGTGCTACCACAAATTTCGGCTCCGTTTATCGCTGCCAATCTCTGTCAGAGTCTGTGGTGTGCTTCTTTCAGGCCTTCGTACAACAAGGGCTGGGCCAAATACGTCAGTGCGGCTATGTTGGGAGGGACAGCCGTCGCTCTTTCCCAAGTTCATGCTGCCGTGCCTCCCGGACTTGCTGGCTATTTTGTTCCATTGACAATGCACTTCGGCTGGGCAACCGCTGCAACATTGGTTAACCTGAACGGTTGCGTAGCAATGTCTGACGTTTCCGATACTTTCGTGATCGCGACGGGTCATGCGTCAGCCCTGGCAGCAACAGCGTTGGGTGTGGGTGTCACATTGACGCAAGGATCACCTGTCTACGGTTTGACAATCGCCTGGGCGTTAGCGGCTTGTGCGAACGGAATGAAACAGCGTGAGACAAAGACCCCTCTGCAAAAGGGTATGATGGTTCAGCGGACTTTGTGCATGGCAGGATCTACCCTATGTGCTGCTGTTGCCACTGGCTCCTTCTTTTTCTAGGAGAACGGCTGAATAGTTCGGAATCTTACAACCAGAGCTTGATCCTACTTTGGTTTGTTCTTATATGTATCCGCCATTTCGAACGGAACTTTTCCATTGATATGGCTTCAAAGGGGCTTGTACACCGAGTGGCCCTGTCTCTATCTTTCTTTTGCATTAGATTGAACTATATCATTCATTTACAGGAGCGTCTACATTAGCGAAGTCATAGGCGCTTTACCAAAGCTTTTTTAGCTGCGAAAATGGCTTTTGACAGTGACATAGATCCCACATTGCGAAGCCTAGCTTTCTCTTGTGCTGTTTAGCATGCGCTGGATAGAAGATAGTTGCAGCCATTTTGGAACCAATCCCGTTTGCAGTCGGGAAAAGTCGAGAACCGAAACTGTTTTTAAAGTTACTTATTGCCCCAATCTTGCTGGACAGGGTCACGTGCCATCTACCGTCGGAGTACCAAAAGGTTGCGATCCCAGGCAAAACCTGTTCCTCAACCTTTCATCCTCCGAATCATAGCTAACCTGCTTGGCATAAATTCTTCGAGCAAAACCAAATTGAAAATAATTGCCTCGCTTTCCGTTGCCGTCTCTTCACAGAATCTCTGCCTACAGTTAGCAGATAGGTAAATTCCCCATCGAAACCCGATCTGCCGGTGTGAATTGTTCACACCACGAACATGACGACGGGCGCCTCCGAAGCAAGCTCGTTACTACCAACAAACGTTGCCACGGCGTTTTCGACCGAAACTATGGAACCACCACCCCAGTCACCCTCCAGGTTTTCTTTCGCCAAGATCGCTGGGTTCTGTCTACTTGCTGCTGGAGCTGTTGGCGTCGGATACTCGGCGTGGCTTTTAGATGTGAAAGAAAACACTGAAAGCTCGCTTGCAGGAACTCCGATCGAAAGCAGTGAAGCACACACAATCGTCGAGTTGGAAGGAAAATCGCATGGAAAGTCAAAAGAGAAGAATCAGCTTAGTACCTGTGAAGATGGAATGTATTCGAAGCGCACTTTGAAAATGGCGTATGAACTGCCATTCCATTCGTTGTTTAAAGATACGAAAGGACAGAAGAAATTTGAAGCGTCCTCGGTGACCGTCAAAGACGGGTTTGCGTATGCAATCTGTGATTCTTCTTGGTCCATTTCAAAATTTGGAGACGAGTTGCAACCCTTCGGAGAGAAAAATGTTCAAATCGGAGATCCTAGTCGAGAAGAAGAAGACTCCGGCTACGAAGCTCTGTTTATTGACAACGATATTTTCTATGTTGTTCGGGAGTCCATCCAATCTACTGACAAGACCTACCATGCTATTATTGAGGAATTGTCTTTAGGAGAAGAAGCTTACGAGGTTGTTGAGCAATGCCCTGCTGAGTTTGAATTTGAAGGTGCGGCTCGTTTGTCGTCCATTGTCTAAAAACTGCCTCTCTATCGAAGATATCTTACTTTTGCTCTCCTATCCTATTCAATAACTCCAGGTGACTCGAAAGGCTTCGAGGGTGCTATTGCAGTGCATGACTTGAATGGAACTTTGACAGTCCTCGGTCTCTGCGAAGGCAACTATTGCTCCGAGTCAAAAAAAGACGACAAGGGACATGGGATGGTGGTGGCGATGCAGAAAGGTGTATCGGACGACGGCTCTTGCGAGTGGAAGACGGTTACGACCATCTCTATTCCCAAGACAGCGTTTTTCGCAGACTATTCAGCTATGACAATGGACAAGAAGGGCAAGGTCGCTATTTCGTCTCAAGAGGAGAGCCAGCTTTGGGTTGGAAAATTGCTTGGCCAAAACGATGCTGGACTATGGGACATTTTAAATATCGCGTTCGATCCCGACCATAAAGACAAGCTTTTCGACTTTCCTAAAAATGATCAGTGCGCAACCGTTTATTGCAACATCGAAGGAGTTCACTGGATCGGCGATGATATGATCTTGGCTGTATCAGATAAAATGAAGAGCAAAGGAAAACAGGATTTTCGTTGCTTTGACAAAGACCAATCTGTCCATGTGTTTGTCCTTCCTTAGAAAGCTGAAACCGGATTTCATTTACATTAGATCAGGTGATGGTATGCTAGGCAATAGAGAAATTACTTTTCAGACACGTTTTGTTTTATGTTACAGTCAATGTAATAATTGTTGGGCATCAAGCTTTACAACCCTAGAATTGGCAACCTCGGTAGACGCAGGGGACGGGGGGGGGGGGGTCTGTTGGCTCTCGACGAATCACAGAGTGTGGCACAGCTTATTTTCGAATTTACTGTTAGATATGGCTATCCAAGTACTGTCCATTCCTTGTCGTATTCCTTGTCGTATTCCTTTCTCGTCCAGCTACCCAGCTGTATTTTTTGGATTCCATCTCGATTCTTCTGCTGCGAACAGAGCCTTTTGTCGGTTCTGTGCGGGGCACGATCACTTGCTTTCAATATTTTTTTGACGCTACAAGCTTTTTCTTCGTTTCCACTTGTTTTTCCTACGAGCAGAAACAAAAAATACTATGTGGCGGCGTTTCTTAAGCCTCTTCCTGACATTCTTGACGGTCGGTGTTGCGGCGGAGGAATCATCGATTGTAACGGGCAAACCTCACGAGGCCGTTTTGACCTTGACCAATGCAAACTTTGCCAAAGCCATTGACGATCCTGCCAACCCCAAGTGGTTGCTTAAGTTTTATGCTCCCTGGTGTGGTCATTGCAAACGACTGGCACCAATTTTGGACCAAGTTGCCCCAGAAATCGCGGGTAAAATGGCGATTGGCAAGGTGGATTGCACCCAGGAAAAGAAGCTATGTAACCAGCACAACGTCAAGAGCTATCCCACACTCAAATTTAGTCTCGACGGACATCTCTTTGACTATCCCGGAGGAAGAAAAGAAGGAGACATAATTGCGTTCGCGAACAAGATCAACCGTCCACATGTGCAGATGATGGATAGTATGGATTCCGTTATGGAATATCTCTACAAAGAATCAGACGAAGGAGTGGTTTTTGTGGCTCACCACCCGGCCCTTCAAGGCGATACAATTGACGAACAAACGCAGAGTACATTGATGACTCAAGTTTTCTCTCAGGCTGCTCGAAAAATGCAAGCGGAAGGACATTTTCTTTTGCTTCAACCGCATGCAGATGTCTCGTCGCTGGAGCAGAAAGGCGAGGCTCCGTTCATTTGCCGTGTGGAGGCGCACGTGGCACCTCGCTGCGTCGAAAATGTTCAAGATATACAGACTTCTGCGTTATTAGACTTTGCTAAGGCGGCCAATGTAGCCACCGTCACTGCACTTGGACCTCAAAACTTTCACAAGATCGGTCGGAAGGGGCGTCCTTTGGTGATTGGAGTGGTTGACTCGTCGAAGCCGGAACAGATCGAAGACGCCAAGCAGCGTTTGACTGCTTTTGCAACCACTTCAGACGTGCGTGACAAGTACTACTTTGGTTATTTTGACGGCAAGCAGTGGCAACGGTTTTTGACACAGTTTGAGGTTCTCCCGGAAGACTTGCCACAGGTCTTCCTCCTCAATGTCCCAAAAAAGGTGTTTTGGCAGAATGCAACGTATGGTATGGACGTGGAAAATTTTATGGCCGCAGTAAAAAGCGGAAGTATATCGTCTCGCCTTGCTGGCAAAAGTGGGATTGAAGGGGCTTTGCAGCGTTTGTACTATGCTATTGCAGAGAACCGCCCTTGGAGCGTTATTCTACTCGTTCTGGTGGTGTTGGCACTGGGTGTTGGTCTGGCATCGTGCATTGTTCCAGGCGACGACTTGCGACCGCCGTATAATCGCGAAGTTGCGAATGCAGCTGTTGCGGAAGCAAAAGCCGATGACCAAGCAAAAGAGAATGCCAATGAAAATGAATCAAAAAAGGATAAATAAAGTCCAGCTTTGAGGTTGAAAGAAAGGGGATTGCGTTCTTCCTGTTTTGTATTTCCGTCAATGGAAAGCTTGAAATAAAGTAGAAATTATTGTCGTCACATGTGTAACTGCATGACCAGAAAAAGGGCGTCACAGTTGGAAACCGGAAAACATCTCAGTTCCAGCCGGTCGCCACCGAACCTGTGGTGGTAAAGCTAGTAGTTCGATACCAGTTGCTCGAAAGAAGTCGAAGTAGTTTCAAGTGTGTAAGGCTCCAGAAAAATGGGCTCCCTCAGTTACAGTTAACAGGAGTGCAAATTTACAGTCCAGCAATCCGCACAAACAGAAACACTCAAAACTTTCACTTTTGCTGTGAACTGTACACACTACAATCGTGGGTTCTTCTCTAGCATGAGCAAATGAAAATGACATAGCAAAAATTAGTTTGTCATTTAAGGAAACACTGTCGCCGGCGTCGCTTCATACTTATATGTCTTGGAAAACTGCAATCCCTCTTTTCCGATGAAATGAGGTACTACGACATGTTTTGTTGATGTTGAGTTTCTCAGAGCTCTCGCTCGCTACTATCCCTTATCAGTTGTTCCGTCACGTTTGCAATTCTCACGATCCTTGGCATTCGGAAGTTGAAAATTTTCTGAATGCCAATACATTGGGTATATACTCGACCGGTCACATCGCCAGAATCAAAGTGAACATATCCCCTATTTTACTCACAAGCATGAACGTTCGTGAAAAATTGAACTGGAAAGATACCAATCTTGCTTTGTTCGGTTCAGACCTTGAAAAGAAAATCAAGGCGGCGGCTGCAGATAGTGAACCACAATGGAGCAACATTGGTACATCGGTGGCGTTGCATATTTGGCGTATCGAACAGTTTATGGTCAAGCCTTGGCCAAGCAACAAACACGGAAAGGTATGAAAAATGCAGACGTGACATTAGGAACACCTATCAAGTTGCGAGACCTTACAGTGTATAACTTGGTCGTTTCCTTCCAAGTTTCACAAAGGAGATTCCTACGTCGTCCTGAACACATACAAGCCAGAGCCGAGCAAGCCAAAGCTTGCTCATGATATTCATATCTGGATCGGAGACAACAGGTAAGAAGCTGTGTTTCCAAAGAAAACGCTCATTATGAGCTTTCTAAATTGTAGGAGAGTGAATACTGTCTATATGTTCGCTTACTGCGCGGTATACCAATGCGTCGATAGCTCCCAAGATGAATATGGAACAGCAGCGTACAAAATGGTGGAACTCGATGACAAGCTTGGCGGTACTGCTGTCCAACACCGCGAAGTTCAGGGCAAAGAATCTACCCTGTTTCAAAAATATTTTGGGAATCACTTAACCTATTTGGAAGGTGGCGTTGAGTCTGGCTTTCACCATGTGGAGTGCAGTGCAGCGGAACCTCATTTGTACAAGATCAAAGGAACTCGCAAGTCCGACACACTGCGCCTAACCCAAGAGCCTGTACGCCGCAATTCTCTTAACACTGGAGATGTCTTCGTTTTGACGGCGGGGGAAGAGGCCGTCTGGATTTGGGTGGGCAAAGAATCGAATCAGGACGAACAAGCGAAAGGTGTGGAAGTGGCACAGGCCTTCTGCAAAAAAGGAAACGTGATTGTCTTGAATCAGGGCGTCAACGACAATGAAAAAGAGGCCACCGAGTTCTGGGCCTTCTTACCGGGCAAAGTTGCAGTTTTAGGACCAATCAAAAAGTCGGTTCGGGTACAGGCTGCCGACGAGAAAGACAATAAAAGCCGAGCTTTTGTACCGGTCCTTTTTCAGATACCGGAGCAAACCGGTGGCAAGCTTCGCAAAGTGGCCACCGCCAAGAAGCAACCGGTCGGGCCAACCCGGGACATGCAATATTTGTTGCCGCGTTCAACGTTGCAGAGCAAGCACGGCTATTTGCTAGATACAGGCTTTCACATTTTCGTTTGGTTGGGCAGCCAGGCACCTACTATCTGTAAGGCAAATGCTATGCCTCAAGCGCACATGTACTTTTCGTCTTTTCGACGCCCCTTGTTGCCTTTGACGGTTGTCAAAGAACGACAGGAGACGGATTTGTTCCAGGAACGATTTCACGAAGCTGGTAGCGCGGGTTGCGCTTGTGTTCTCATGTAGTTGTCGTCAGTGCAGGGGGGACGTTCGGGGGGCGCCGCTACGAATGGATTAGCGAAAGCCAGAAAAACGAGAGAATTAACACTAAAGGAAAATCATCTTTGTTCGAGCCTACTCTTTACTGTTAGTTTCTCTGGATGCGAATCATTTTCGGAAACTCATGACATGCTCGAAAGAAAACGAGCGTACGTATGTATAACTGCACGGGAGAAGTGGACAGGGGCGTTTGGGAGCTGCTCAAAACCTTTACAGAATTTCACTCGTTGCGTTGGTGGCACGGAGGGCCGGGACGTTACTCGCCCGGAAGGAGAAATGAAATGCTACATACACGCCACTCCAGCTTCTCTCTATTACTAAACGTAAACCGTAGGCGGCTACAAGGGATGGGAGAATCAATCCGCATTTTGAAACATTAGATCATTCTTTATCCGAAAGTTGAGAATGGCATCATCCCACCGAATGCCCTGGTTAGCCGTTTTTGTCGTATGAAAAACACACAGGCTGGTCGGCAGTTTAGTAGTAAGTTCCATCCGATTTTCCCTGGGCGTCCAAAACTCCGGTCCAGTAGCTCTTTTCAAAGTTGGCTTTGTAGTTGACGTCGACCTGCACTTCGAGGCTTCCACCTCGCTGACGCACCGGGTAGGTCGGGACACCACTGGGAGTGAAGGCTCCTCCGAGAAGTTTGCCGATTCCGGATGGGCACCAGGCTCCAACAACGTCACCAGTCTTCAACGAAAACTTGGTTCCCAGAACGGGGTCTTGGATAGTTCCGTCGGGGTTGACTTTACCGAACGAAAGGGGCTGGTTGACCGGAGGGCACTTGTCTCCGAGAGCGTAGACGGATCCTTTCTTGTCGACGGCGATGCAAATAGCAAGGCCACCGGCAATTCCGGAAGTTGCACTTCCGGGCTTTGGAAGCTCACTTAGAGGAATGCAAGGAACATACTTCAAAGCAGGCTTGAAAAGTCCAGCCATATTGAGAGCCGTGGAGCTCTTGGACTGCAACGCAAACAAAACGAGAGGCGTCGAAGTACGATTCAATCGTGGCCGTGAGAAAAGGATGGATTGTTCGAAATCGGGAAAACTCCACGTTTAAAATTCCACTTACCGCAGTGTTCAGTGGAGCCGTAAAGGCGGCAACCGAGGAGATAAGAGCGACAACAATGGCGAGCTTCATGGTTCTGTACTTGACAACTGCAGCAAAAATTGCAATGAGCAGAGAAATTTTGGGTGAGAATATGGTGACCACTGGCCAGAGTCAAAATCAATATACAATTTTCACAAAGAACTCCGTGTACGTCAAGCATCGTCGCAAAAAAACTACCGTCGGAAACAAATCTCGTCAGTGCGAGGCCTCGAGGGCTTCTCTACGAATGACGAGATCTTCCGGCAGGGCGCAAAATCACTTTCCAATTTTGATGACCCGAAAATCGAGATTGTTCTTATCCCGCGGACGTCCCACATCGCAATCGTATTGTTTCGTCTATTGTATATATACTTTCCGAGACTACTATTGACCGACCGGATCCCGCAGACCACAATTCTCATGGTTCCACACGCACCTTACCGAGTAAAATTTGGGGACCACTGCGGACCACACGGGGCCCTGAGAAGGTCGCTCCGTTCCTTCGTGGAAGGGCTCGTAGAATCCTACGTATGACGATAGCGACCTTTCGCATCAACGTTGGGCAATCCGGGAACGTCAACCTCCAGGATCGGCCTTCAACTTTCGTTCCCTGCTCCGTCTGTACCTATTTCTGTACGTCTGAAGGAAGGACCGTTCACGCCAATCGGCGCGCATGAAATAGTCCCTTTCGCGCGGTGGAGGTTTTCTCCCTGATACGTTCGGACCCAACAACAGCAGCTCTGGACGAAACGAAAGCCCCTACCCCTTCCTAACCTCGAGGGCAGTAGCCCTTTCCACTGGGGGACCCCTGGGGGACATCCCTGGGTGCAACTCACGATGATTGTCGTTTCTTCGCTGGGCTCTGGAAGGACGTTGCGAGAAAAACTACACTTACACCGATAAACGCACAGTGCGTTTGGTCGGACGAAATCATCATGAAGTCCTCACTCTCTCTGTGTTTCTCCGTAACGCTGTGTTTCTTTCTCGCCGCGTCGGATGCGTTTGTGGCTCCCACCAGCGGGGATTTCGGCCGGGCCCGGCGAGCCCCGCGTCGTACCACGTCGCTGCGGATGGGTTTGGATCTCGTTACCTACTTGCGAGCCGAATGGGTATCGGCGTCCCTTTTCACGAACCAAACCCCTCGTTCCGCGGACGTTGCCTTGCAGCTCGGTAGTGAGGACGGGCGTGTCGTCACTTTTTTGCCGCGGACCATTCGGGAAATCATCACGTCCTCTTCGGAAAAAGACGGCCAGCTCACCGTTTCGGCGCGGCGTCAACTCAAGCAGCAACAGGAACGACGAGGCGGGTCAGCGACTATTAACTATGTGGATCAACCGTCGGATGATTTGCGGGAAACACCGGACGAATCGGTCGATGTGGTTGTCAGTATGCAGGCGGCAGCCAAAATGGAGGAAAATGGACTGGACTGGAAAAAGAGTATCCGAGAAGCGGCGAGAGTCCTAAAACCGGGTGGGCGCTTTTTGTTCGTGGAACAAACGGAGTTTGGGAATGAATCGTATCTGGCGTACGTGGAAGATTTGATGAGTCTCACCGGTGAGGTCCCGGAAAACGAGGAAGAGCGCTTTCCAATTTTCTCGGAAGTAGGCTACGATGATGTGGACCTTGTCATTACACCCCATATTGCTGGAGTGGCAGTGAAAAGCATGGAAGCCGGCATGACTTCTGCGGAGCGAGCAAAGAAAGAATCGGAAGAGGAAAAGCAACGGATCGCAGATCTTTCTATTACAGCATACGAACGTGGCATCAAAAAGCGCAAGAAAAAGAAGAAAGTCAAGAAAGAGGAAGAAGCAAGCAGCAAATAATTTTAAACCCTATACACCCTCACACTGACGAGAAAAAGCAATAGTTAACAGATTTTTTCCTTCCTAGACTCCTTCATACTCGCGAAAAAAAGCAGTATCGTACAGCAGTGATGAGGCATTACGTAGAGAAAGGCGGCCATCGTCGTGCCAGTAGAGCCGTTACAATCAAGGGCAAGGTAACAGTTGCAACCGTTAAGGCGACCTCGACAAAGGCACTCACTTTACGCAACTGATCATCACCATGATCATTCTTCCAGAAGTATTCTTCTTCTGCTTGAATGAGATATGCCATCAATGTATCTGGCGGCAGGTTGGTGTCTTCTTGCATTGCTGCAAGCACAGTAGCCGCATTTTCTCGAAAAGCTTCCCAATCCCGCTCACTTTCCAACTGATCATACCAGGTCCCCGAATGGTGTGTCACTATGCAATGATCGCACGGCACAGGGTTGCAGGTCGCAAGTGACAAAGGAATCTCCTCGTGGGCAATGATCTGGCCGCCAAGTCGTGGGTCTTCACAGCTTTCAGGGAATAACAGCGAAGGTGAACTAGGAACGGAAGAAGGGACAGACAAGAAACCAGAGTCTGTCAAAGAGGCTTCGTTGGATCCATCACCATTCAAGGGAAATGTTGTGTACACGGATGGAACGGACATCATGCCACATAGTGGAAGATCCGGGTACAATTCTGTCAAATGAGAGGAGAAATGTGATGGTAGTATTGGCTGACTGTGAAAAACTTGTTCGTCCTCAGAAGAGACGGAAGGAAGAATGGTAACGCCCGCTTCAGTTTCTACGGAGTCTCTAGGACCCGTTTCCACTGGGATGTCAATCCTATTTTGTGAACGGTCCCTTGAGCAGGCGACATCAATAAAAATAGGCAAATCTGACACTTCGCCGGTTCGGCGAATTGTGTCGACTGATGACAAACTTCTTGACTGTGAGTTGATTGCTTCGCTCTGCATGACCGACAACCTTATCCGAAGGGCTTAAGCGTGTCGTTCAATCCAATCCGATTCCAGAAACGCATGGAGAGAGCCACCCATCTAGAAATGGGGATGGCCACGAAATCTTATTCACTGTCAGATCTCATAATTCGGTATTTACAGTTTCACCTGCCAGTTGACAGTGTAATTTACATCACGCTTTTCACGTCGGTCATATATAAACCTAGATGCAGAACCCTATGATATCTTTGATTGCTGCACCGTCAATCGTCTCGATGGCTCCAGAGTTAGAGCTCTAATCTAGTAGGGCAGGGCGGGCGCCCAAGAAGCCTTTATTATGTTCACTGACTCTTGAAACGGCACTTTGCCTCCGAGCTAGACGGTAAGCTTCCCGTTGCAACTGTAATACTTTTCTCTTTTTAAACAACAAAAAAGAACAAAATTGGTTTGCGTACACCTGACTGTAAATCCAATTTTGTCCAGATATTTGCACAACTAAAGCGAGAGAAACAAAGGACTATCGATCACGTTCGCGTTCGAAAAGAAATCATGGCATTAGAGGAAAGCAACTCGACCGTTCGATTCTGGCTACTGTTTACAAATGCGACGATGATGATCGCATGGGCAAGAGTGCTTCGAGTAATTTTTCGAAAGTTTGACTCTGTGCGCGACATTGATCAAGATGTTTGCTTGCAAGACATGACACCGGACCTTCTCTTGGCGCTAGCTGCCTCGTTCTTGGAGCTTGCGAACGCTTTCATTGGAGTCACAAGGTCGAAGCCAAGCCAGGTGCTTTTGTTTTCCGCTGTTCGGTACGGGACTGAACTATTGATTTCCCCTATGCTGCCATCTTGCAGTGATTGGCAGCATATCCTGACTGTATTTTGCTGGAGTGTTGGAGACACTATCCGGTTTGGATGCTTTGTCTTGGACACTATGGTACCAGGTGGCCGCCTCGCCAAATCGGTTCGTTATACTGTTGGTCCTCTCATTTTTCCATTTGGCGCAGCGAGCGAAATGCTCATGGTTATTTCTGCAGCCTCGAGGGGAAGACCGATTCTTTATTTAGTTGCGGCACTCTGGCCATTAGGTTTTTATCCTCTGATGAAGCAGCTCTTGCGGCAAAGGAAAAAGTTTTTCAACGTTCAGTATGGACAGAAAGAAAAGAAGATAAAATCTGTTTAGAGACGTGATTATGAAGGAGATCTATTTATCACGTAGAGTGGTTGCTCTTTCACGAAGCCAATAGAGAGGAGGTGGCTCAAATCAACCTTCTATGTTTGGCTATTGTAACATGGATCATATAATAACGGGAAAAAATGCTGCCCCATGTGATAAATCCACCTTAGGGTTAACTTGTAAGATGTGAGCTCGAGTCAGATGACTCGAGCAACAGCACGAGATAGTTGACGAGAACTTGTGACCAGCTGATTGGATGAGCGCAACGTCTTTGCTGGCACCGTATGGCAAAACTCGCGTTCACCGTCGTCAAGTTCCGCGTCGGCTTTTGTGTCTGAAGCTACTATTGGTTCTAGAGCTCTACTAGCTAGAGGAAACCGGAAAGCATGGGTGTGCTTTCTCGCCGAAAACACCCAACGACAAACCGTTTTTCAATGCTGATATGAATCAAAACTCTTGTTTGGAGCCAGAATACTCACAGCCAGCACGAGAAGTAAGTGGACCAGGACACCCGCGAGAAACACACGAGCCGTGAATTTCATTAAATTCAGGATCCAGCTTAAGCTATCTAGCTTACACTTCGAGACTCAACCGGTGCAGATTAAATGTCCGCAATGGACGGCATGCAAATGCCCAACGGAGAGGAGATCGCGAGTATTCTGTCGAGCAAAGGTCCCGTGGTGAAGTGTGTTCTTCTTAAGCATATGCGACCAACAGGGCGCGATGTCAAGCCTCACCCGGCTAGTCCAAAAGCTGCGGAGGAGCATAAACGAGAAGTCCTCGTTGAGTTAATTGAGGAAATCGAAATTGATACCACCCCATCAAAGAGCGAAGTCAAAAAGGTTCTTGGGGGGCCTTTTACGTTCCTCGGGCAATATCCCGACGAAGGGATAATATTGATGGTGCGAAAGGATCTTCCCGATGACCTGGAGATGCAGTCGACAAAGACGCTTCGCGACCTTTGTTTCGATACAAATATTGACACAAAATCTATGGTAGAAAAACAAGAGCTTGTGAGCGCCCTTATCGATTCCCAGCTGCCTGTAAATCCACATTCGCTACAGCCACCCTTTGATGGTGTCGTAGTTCGTGGTGACATTCTCTTGATGAAAGTTGCCGAAACAGACGAATTCTTGGACGCGGACGGTCGCTCAAGCGGCGAAGCCAGCATTGCAATTCTGTCAAACGAAGACTTCTTCTTGCATTATACGAAAGCTCAGTGGGTCGCCTTCGCTTCCCGTACAGACGTCGTTGCCCCGGAAACACCGCAGCATAACGACGACTCTTCGGCAAGCGAAGATGAAGAGGGTGAAGATGACGAAGACTTTGATCTTCAAGATGAGGATGCCAGCGACGAGGACGCTAGTGATGAGGATCGCCAAGCAATGTTAAACTTAATAATGGGGGAAGTTTTGAAAAAATTTCGATCAGAGAATGGACGTGGCCCGAACACGGAAGAACTTCTCGAACTGCGGAGTCAGGTTGCCACTCAGCTCGGGGTTGAGGTTGCCAGCATTGATGCAGAACAAGACAGAAAGCGAGAAATCAAAGACGAAGACCGCGCCCATATCCAAAAGAAGGTAAAATTTACTTCGCCTGAGGAAAAGGGAATCGCAGAAGAAAAAGATTCGAACGCAGTGGCTGAAAGTCAACCGGAAGATAAATAATTTTCAGACGTTTCATTCGTCGCCCTTTTATAATGAATGGGTTCTTGGTTCAAAACGTGTGTCTTTAGAAGCAATTATATTCTCATGTCTCAGGGAGCGCACGCTTTTTAGCAATCGACGCATTCTTCCCAAGATAGAGTCGTGAGGAATCTAATGGTCCATTGGGAACGGCTCCTCCCCCACGCGATTTTCTTGCTCTCACTGGGACGCTCTTTGAATGTGTAGGGATTTCTTGGTCTAGCAGGAACTGTGCGATACGTTCTTGGGCTTGGAGGAGCTGCTCCAAGAGCTCCAGTTTCTCTTTTTCGTCCTCTGATTGTTCTGTTATTTTTCCACCGGTATCATTTCCTAAACTTTTTTCCGTCGACGATGCCTTTTCCTGCGCTAAAGTAATTTCCTTGACTTGCCTCTTCAATTCAGCTATCTCCTCTGCTTTTTTTCGGCTTAGCTCTTCGATTGCCTGCAATTTATCTTCCTCGGTTCTTCGAAGAAATTCCTGTACAGCTATGTTTCTTGTTTCCTCTGGTGTACTTCGTAGGATTGGCAAACGCAATGATTTACGTTTGATATATGTGCAGTAAAACCCACTTGAACATGGAATATGCATCGCAAAAATTAACACCGCTGTAGTCTTCATGTTGTTGTAGCCCAACAAAGCCACAACAATGAAAATTGCAGAAATTAGAAAACGGCTTTCGGCTACCCTCTGTCTGCTGATCGCAAATGCCTGGCAAAGCAGGAAATTCCCTCACGATGTCAAACAAAGTCAATATTCTGTCAGGCAGGTCGAATCAGGCAATAAAGCACGTCGTGTCTGTGTCACTGACAGCTATTCGCAGAAATTTTCGTATTAACTGTACGTTACTACTAACAGTAAAACTATAAGGAGCCACAGAACAGGGAAAAAATTGACGTCGTGTAGGGTTGCATTTTCCAGGGTAGCGCCGATATTAGGCGTTGCACATAGCGATTATCTATACTCATTCGCAAAAGCGTTTTTTGCGTTACCTCTTCAAATATACTTCTCCAGATGATGGTGAAAGATGTAATAGAAAGGATGTAGCATAGTATCATCTCAACGTGGCCACCTTGTGTTGGTTACAAGGCCCCGAAAAGGGCTATGAGGATACTGAAGAAATTCCCAATCCCGCAGGCATCTAATTGGCTCTTTTCCATCTGTTCTCCTTGTTTCCCTGCTAACATAATCTGGGTGAGGAAGAGAACTGCGGCATGCCCGACTAAGAGCGACTTTTGTTGCTCTGTTGATGTGAGTATTGTTGACGCGGCCAAAATAACAGTAACCCAAAGCATTTCTAACGAGAAAGCTTTCAAAACGTTCTGAAAAATTGGACCAGTGGAGTCGCCTATGTATGCATTGTTGCCATCCCCAAAAACTATATCAACAAGGCGTACGGCAGAGAGCACACAATGCACAGCGACAGCTATTGTGGAAACTGGAAGCTTTCTACGCCGATCAAACGAGTTAGTTCGCAGCTGAATTGGCAACGGAATGACAGGTAATGCCGTCGCTATCTGCCAAAGTGCATATGCGAGAAAGCCCATATAGATAACACTCTGAAAGACGGCCATCGACGGGTTTAGATATTCCAGCATGAAAATGCCACTTGCCAGGTATGTCAGAATGACAGCCGCTGACAGGATCACCAAACGCGACTCGAGCAGCACGTGCCCATTTGCTGCTTTCGCGAGCGCTACAATGAGCACGTGAACATGAAAGTGGCCAAGTGACAACCAATTCAATGCCCAAGTTTGATCGGCAGTGCATTTCCACACGTTGATGTAAACGCATCTCAATGGGTTGAGTGAACTTAGGAGGGCCGAGTTGACCAAGCCATGAGTTAGGAACAGCAGCAATATCGAGATTGTAGCAGAACAGTGTTGACCTGCAGTGGACATGATAGACCTGAAAATCTTTCACACGTACTACACCCAGGCAGCCGACCCCCAAACCTTGTGATGTCGAAGAATTGGCCGTTCAACCAAGTTTGGAGCTACGATACTGTTGGTTTCATTCCGATTGATGTGACAGGCGAAACAGCCCTGGTTCTGTCTCGTAACGCGCGGTTTTTGAATGAAAAATTCTACGCGATTTTTTACAGTCAATTTCAAATACTATGTTTTGTGCCATTGTAATTTGAATCAATATACCGGTAAGGTAGCCTATTTAATACGCAATTGGATATACGGTGTTACAACAACTGTTTTTGTTAGTGTCCCCGAAAATGCGGTAGGCCAACACACTTTCAAATTGCTGACTGTAAACAATTTGGCCTTTTACTAAATCATCTTACAAGGATGAAGTTGCCGGTATCTATGTCCCTGCTAGCTTCAAGTAAATAAATGGGATTAGAGGAGGTACAGGCTCTCCGGCGGCTAAACTTTAGAGGGATCTTTCATATTGAAGTGTCCAATCAGGCCATCAAGTCCTGATATTAGCGGGTGCATTTCGAGAAGAAAAGCGGTGAGATCCCCTCCCTTTTGTCCAATATGTTCAGGGCCATGAAGTGATGTGTCGACTGCTGGTGGCCTTACTTTTGGGTGCCCCCCGTGACACTGCTTAAGAAACTGCTGCACTTCGAGAAACATGCCAATAAAATGATTCCGCTCTTGAGGAGATTGTATGTTATCACAAACAGCATCTCTTGTTAGAACAGTGGCCTTTTCGGATGAATTCGATGGAGACAGATCTCTGGACATAATTTCTTCGGTTTCCTCCATAAACTTCAGAATTACGCTAGCTTCCGGAGCCGATTTGAACGAATTCCAAAAAATTTGCTTTAAGAAGAATCCATGATAGTCGCCATAAACTCGATCATATGCTGAGCGAACGGCTATCTTGAATGACGGAAACGCTGTTGGTACCTTAGAAATGTATTCAAATGAATTCACCTGGAAACTCAGTTGCCGCATGATCCAAAGGATACCCGACGCACCCGATTTCTCGACCAAATAAGGTAGCTTTGGGTGCACACCACGCTGTACTTCGTAATCCAGCAATTGCCAAATTGTAGGTCTAATAGAATTGACTCCGTTGTGAGAAGTTTGGCTTTCCAATAGCTCATGTACAGCAGCTTCTATCTTTCCAATATTTTGCACCAAATCGCGACGTGTCAGCGCCATCCCAAGTGCGTAATTTCGATATCCTGCTGGGGTAAGGCGAAGAAGTCTCCATTCCGCAAATACTCGAACGGCTGCTGAAAACAGGAGTACGTCCATATCTCCAAAGTTCCTAGGACTGCTACTCTGCGCGTTTGGTTCTTGCACCATTGACGCACGATGTAAGGGGGGAAGCGCGTGATCAATTGCGGTAACAACGGACAAGGCCTGGACCCGAATTTCTGAAAGAAAGGCTTTAAGTTGAGCGTCAGTCCATATATTGTATTGTATTGCGTAGCGAAAAATGCTCCCCATATCCTTTACCGACAGTTTCTCAATATCCTTCAATTGAGCAAAGCACGTTTTGTCTGACAGTGACAGAGAAGCCCTGTGCGAGGTCGACTTGCCGTTCATCGACATTAGCCGGTCCGATATGACAGACATCGACATGGAACTACGGATTCTCACGATGGTTCCGTTTGAAGCAACGCTCTTCAGAGCCGATGAACCTGTTTGAGCCAATTTTTGAGCTCCTAGCAAAGAACCAAACCATTTCCGCCCAAAAGCAAACATTGAAAATACGAAAATTACAGCCCTGAGACTTTCCTGCTGCAGAATCGTTCGTATTGTCCAGAAATTATTAAGAAAGGAAACACGCTCCTCCTGCAAGCAATTAGAAAGATACGCTGCTATCAATACAAGAGCCAACAAGACTTGTGCGTCGATCGTCAAAGCCGGTCCCACCACGGAGTATCGAAGCCGTAGAATCGGCGTTTCAAAAAACGAAGATCGGGAACTTCTGTTGCCGTCGGCAACCATAGGTTTTTCGACTGAAATACACATTTATCAGTCAGCACAATGAGATCCTTTCAAAGTTAGAAGAGTGAGTTCATAGGAGGCAAAAGCGATATTTCTTGCGGGGCTTTCCGATTTCTATACTCTCAATCTTGAACGGCTCTATCGACACAGAACGCGATGAACCGAAGGTGTCAAAAACTGACATTTAGCCTGGCGCGAAAACACCTGATGGTACCTGGAATAAAAAGTTGATCGCTTGCTCGCCAATGAACGCCGATGAACGATAAATGACCCAAATACGTCATCGGCTGTATATAGGTGTTGACTCCTCCGGAAAATCTGACGGCATGTGATGTTCCGTATTACAGTCAAAATTTGGATGGTGTCAACTGTGCGGCAGCGAGGTCTCGCGTTCGTAAGCCATATAGACTTGAGGTGGACTCCATCCATCAGGGGCTTGAAATACTTCCACGTGGAGCAGCACATGGAATCTGTAGAATTTCTGCCTTACATTGCAGTGAAACTAACTTACAGTAAGGTTCCATGGTGGAGTCGCTTTCACAGTCAATATGACTGCTTCAGCGACTTTCACACGTAAACTATGCTAAATTGTGAGAGTGATTAGATAGGATTGATCTAACTAACAGCAATCGTAAAACGCTCCAGCCTGGAATTTCTTGTACCTGCTGCAATAACTTTGGACCACTGACATGCTACTACTATGACATGTCGAGGTCGAATCTCTCGTCATTTTACATTAAGTGGACTTAAACCTTGGTGGGATCGTCCATATTGAGCTCATCAAAAACTAGGGCAAGGTCATCCAAGAGTGGACGGACAACCTCTAGGTAAAACTCAATGTGCTTGTGTGCATCCTTGATCATTTCCTTGGCAATGAACGATTCTCTGTCATTTTCATCCGAGCTGTGAATGTTGCAGCCGCCACCTCGAACGTCAGAACCTGGTGATGCCATGCCAGAATTGACAAGCTGTAGAAAAGCCTCTACAAGATTCTCGAATTCCCTACTAGCGTTCAGTAAAATGACATCAATCAGATTGCCCTTAGGCGAAATGTTCATTCCTTTGGCTGAACATCGTGATTCAGAGTCAAAATGCAACACCAATTCATCAGCGGCAGCCTTGACTTCTTTCAGCCGTTCTGGGTTCATATGCTGGTAGATTTCTTCTGCCTTTGGTGCTGATTGAAAAGAGTAGCTGAAAATCTTTTGTACAGCCCAACCATGATACTTGTCGTAAACCTCCTTATAGGCCGACGCCACTGCTCTCTCTGTTGTCGGAAAGCTTTCCGGTACGACTAACAGATTGCCAAAAACACCTGTTTGGTAATGTAGCTGTCGTCTCACCCAAAGAATGCCCATCGCCGCGGTTTTTTCTTTCAGGCGAGGTAGACGATTTGTTGGATGAATGTCCATGTCAACTTCGTCTTGCATTAGCTCTCGAATCGTTGGCGAGCAAAGATTCGAGGATCTCAATTCAATTATAGGGCAGCCGGTTTGCGATTCGATTTCTGATAGCGAACGCAAGTCTCGTTGATTGTCTAGCCAAGAATGAACTGCCTGTTCAATCTTTGCAACGTTTTGGACGACATCCTTATGACCAAGATTCATTCCAACAGCATATCCCTTGTATCCTTCTGGAACCTGCCGGAGGATACGCCATTCCGCAAATATTCTCATAGCGGCCGAAAATTTCAGCGCATCGACGCTTCCATTCACTCGATGATTCTTCGTCAAAACACAGGCATCTTCGACATCGATGCCGCGCGACTCGGAGACAGCTTCCCTGATGGAGAGAATCATTCTGCGCACTCGGGTGGTCAAGCTGTTCAAAAACTTATCCTCGTTGAAATCTGTGGACGAGCTTTCTGACGCATATCGGAAGGCCTGCGCTACCTCGCCGAGAGAAAGCTCAGCGATCTCATCTTCGCTGAAGAACGGTTTCTGAGCTGAAATAGATGACACATGCTTCGTAAAAGTGCCCGTATTTCTTCCCTTAGTGTGGACCCGCGGCGACATCTTGTTGGAGAGACTTCCGCTACGAATAAGCGATATACTGCTGAGTAGACTTGTCCGGTCATCGTCCGACGAAAACAGCGCCTCTTGGATTTGTCTCGTCAAGGACTCCAATGTTTCTAGCCAGCTTCCTGAAGTTGTCCAATAATCTTCCCTTCTCAGATCCAACCCGCCAGTAAAGGGAAGGATTGGGGAAAGAAATTCTGTGACAGAACTAATCGCAGCAGAACCAAGGCTAGACCGTGTGCGTGCAATGGATGTACTCGACTTATACCGAAAGGGCGGTCGAATAACATCGGCGGACAGAGCGTCATAGAAGTCTGCTGGTGATTCTAGTCGGTATATGTGAGAAAGTGCTAAATCTGTCAAAGATGCTAGCGCTAAAACTAAGACAGAAAGCTTGCCAAGAGTCCACGTTCCGATGGGGAAGCTGGACGCCGACGGGGGAAATGAAGAAGCGGCGGAAATGGCGGTTCCGTTCGGCCAGCCTTTTCGTAGTAACAAATTGTCTGTAGTAGCTGTTGCGGAGCACTGTTCTGACAGGGATGGCGCGAAAACAGAGGTACTGTGGTTTAACCGCATTGAAGTAAGAGTTACAAAGAAAACGAGTTAGAAATGCAATATGTGTTCACTGTCAGGGCGCGGTAAAAGCGCGTGGTATCGCTGTTCCTGTGTGTACGCCTCCGGGACACAAAATTTACGAAGTTGACCAGAGACAAAGAGAACCTTTATCTTGACTGGGCGGACACCGTCGAAACATAAGCTAGTCTCTGCAGAGCACGAGCTTGATCTGGCGATTGTAACGAAAAACACGTCACCGCCCGGCCGGTTTGAAAAAAAATGGTGAAACACCATTTTGACTCAGTCGACTATTCCACACTGACAGTGACACCAAGACCATCAACCACGGAAATAGAGCGGATCGCAAGTTCGTCCTTTACGGCAGGGCGATCAAAAGCCATATCTGATTCTACAGCAATGACTTACCAGTTAGAAAAGTTGTCCCTTGCAGCTCTTTGGCTGAAGGCCGATGCTACAACGGTGGAGCTATCAGCCGGATTCCGAAGACTGGACCGAAGAAATCGTCCAAAATCGACAGATCTTGCCTTTTTCATTCGCGAACTTTTTGCCAAGTCGCACCTGTGCTCCTCCGCAGCAACATGATTTGCTGCTCTTGTCTCCATCGCTTAGTAGGGAGGAGTATAGAAGTCTTGCTGTATCTCTATAGGTAGCAGTGTAGCCATGGATGATGACTTCGTTTTGCGACGATTGATGGTTTGACTATTCTGCCCTTTTTTGAAGGATTTTTTCGCTCTGGACGGTTACGATGACGGAAAACTAGGACGTAGAAATTTTGTAGGATCCGGTGGTAGTCCATCAAAATAATGACCATTGGTTTTCTGCCTCTTTCGACTCGTCACATTATTAATTTTTACTAGGGTTATGACGTCGCATCAACGTCCGCGAGAGCTCAACATAGAATACCAGATTCTGGCGCCACAAATTATGGCTTCATCTTTCGTCCGACCAACGATTCTTTGCTATATACTTCCTCTCTTGTCGAAAATCTGCTTGGCTTCGAACTGCTCTAGTGCAGGAAAGGTCTACGGACGACAGTGGAGGCCTTACTCAAAGAGACTCTATCGGTAAATAATTGTGATGAAAGACTTACTATTCGACTAGCAAAAGTTACATGAAAACCTTATCAGCGCTAAATACTCGCGGTCCAATCTTATTGTTCCAATATTTCGTCAAGAGAAGTTGTCCAGCATTCGGGATCAGCTCCGTCAATTTCGTGTGCAAGCAGCAGATGATTTTGCTCTGGGTAAAAACGATGTTGTGGGCTGTAGTGTCGTAGGCTACTAACGGAAGTCATGTAAAGGTCACAATAACGCCTGAGTGAATGAGCAAACAATGACGGTTGATATCTCGCCCGGAAGACACTACCAAACGGATTGCCCAAAACATCAGATTCGCGGTCCCGCCACACAGATACTAGTCGCTCCAGGCAGTCGAGCACCTTTACATCTTCAGCCGTTCGCAATGAAGTGCCGAGTTCGTCTTGCAGCAGGCGGAGCGCATGAAGTAGCAAGTCAATGGTCCGTCGTGCCAAGGCAAAATCAGTTTCCGTTTGCAGCTCCATTTCGTACCCCACTTCCGGAGTCACGGCTGCAGTTGTCCAGCTGAATTCTCGTTTTGCGTCAACTAGATCAGCAAAAAGCGAGTCACCAACGTAAAGAACGTTCGCCGTTGCCATATCTAGAGACCCACTAGAGATACCCCATGTATCTTTGCTTTCAATCTTATTTTCTACCGTGGTCCAATCCATGAGTCGCATCAGCTCTTTCAAACATCCTTCAGTGTATACTTTACCTCTCTCAAAGCGTTCTACTCGTTTAAACATAAGTCGGCGCGTTTCTTGACATATTTCTCGGAACGGCCGGGAGTCATCTGTATAAAACATTGGCTTACCAGCGCTGGTAATAATGGCATCCCATTCGTCCCTCCAGTTATTTCCGAGGACGTATCGCATCCCGGCGTCCACGTACCAAAACGGCGAATTGCTAACTAGAATGAGATGCTTACCGGAATTTTTCAGCGTATCAAGCACTTGTTTGAGATGTGGCGTGGGATCAAAGTACCGCTCTGTTAAGAAATGTGATACTTGAGAAAAGCAATCGTTTCACATCAGCCGGATTCAATGTCTTCACTCACCAGGATCTTGGGCAACGAGACGATGAAAGTCGCCTGAAATATGGGTTCCACCAATGGCAGACAAAACATCGGTAACGACATTTTGTGGGCAGAAAGGAATTTGGCGTTCCTTGAAAAATTGAACTGTGTCTGCAATGAGACAGCATTCTGCCATGCTGAAAAGATCATTCAATGGTTTGAGACGCTTTCGCCGCTCAGAAGGCGTAAGAGCTCGTTTGCCTCGGTATTCTTTGTAAATGCGAGATGTCGGGAGCTTTTCTCGGCCTTCCCATGCCACGGCGACCTTGTGTGTATACGATAAGTGGCATATCCATCCCGTCTCTTTATCCACAGCCAACCCTCGGATTGAGAAAAAAGGATCAAACTTCAATCCGACATTCAGCATTTCAGTTGGGTACTGTCTATCATCAACCAATCGTTCCAGAGCCATTTCGTAAAGAAGCTCCAAAAGATTTTCCGTGTACGTAACAAGGGTATAGTCATAATCAAATCCTACCGTGTCAACTTTGCCGAGGTCCACATAATTGTTGGCAAATATTCGCTCGTGACTACGGCCCGCCTCTTTCGCAGCAATAGCAGCACGCATCTCCACTCCTTTCGAATTCTTGTGTAGCCCACGTAAAATACTTTCCGTCTTCTCAAGTATCTGATTTACGCCGCGGTGAGAGTGCCTTGGTAGACACACTGGTGGTGAAAGAGAAAGCGTGCGACTTATGAGTTGACAAGGCTCACGGTAGCAAGCAGTCTTTTAAGGGCAGCAACTTGCAACTAAACTTACTGAAGTCTTCAGGTAACGACTCGTTGCCGGAAAGGTTAGTCTTATCGCCTCGCAGAGGAGGCAATAGTTCGACCATATCGTCAGTATTCATAGATTCGTAACCATCCAGATTCTTTCTCCCGGCCTGATCATGTGTCGCTCTTAAAATTGTTCGGTAAACATTACAAAACGATTGCCGGTTCATGGGAATCGAACGAGGAGCGAAAGCGCCTGTATTGATGACCATTCCTGTAAGAAACACGGACATAAGACCTCCTCTAGCAGAGGCACGATGAGATGACATAGTGGGAACGCCAGATAGCTGGAAAGATTTCACACTAGAGAATCGCTGCCTTCGATCCCCTCGAAGGTAGCTTGAGAAAATGGTGTTTGATCGTTCTTACGACTGGAATGGGATTATGTTTAAAGTTCCCAAAGCCAGTAACGACGTTTCTGAAAGCTGTGCTCGACAGGGAAGATACTCAGGTATTTCGGAATGCACTCGACTCCCCCCCTTGAGTCTCTCACTCTAAAAGTTGCCTTCAGATAGCGAAAACCCCAGCGTCCAGCAGTTCATCACGTAAAAACGTCTGTCACTGCCTCACATGAAAATAAAATATAGTCCATGACATTAACAGAAAGTTTTCTGTCAAAAAGTCAAATTCACCACACAGTCAATACAAATCGCCTAGTAAGCTATCCCGGGACTTACACTGTAACAATTAAGTTGAGACAACAAAGTCCCCAGCGGATAGCTGTTCATGACGTAAAATCACTTATTACAGCGAGTTGATCGACGCAAGAGAGCCACCCCTATCTGACAATTGTTCACCTTCAAAGCTAGCTTCTTTATGTTAACGAAGACATTTTGTAAGTGAAATAGCAGTATCAATCATTTTAGTCTAGAGAAGATACGTAACGTGCCGTGGCCGCTTTTGCCAGACGGAAAGCATTGATTGCCAAAGACAGCAACTCACTTTTTGGAAATCATCTTTCCCTCAGGACAGACAAAGTATAGCTGCATATTGAAAAGCACAACAGCTTGGAACGTCTGTTGAAGGCAGCTTGTGGCAATTCTTTTGAAAAGCAGCTTGTGTTAACGACTGGACTCCACTGGCAATATAAACTGGTCAACATAATGACATCAATTCTATCTATCTAGTTACACTGGCGTTACAAACTTATCAGTAAGCAAATAACAACATGAACTCGTACTAAACATAAAGAACATGATAATTTATCTATCCCGTGACAAACAGAACCTTTTTACTATTCTTACTTTCCGGCTGACGCGATTACTCTGCAAAAGTTTCTGCACTTTCCGGCTGACGCGATCACTCTGTAATTTCTGCGTACGGCGGCTATATCTTCACTGTCAACATTACTCTATAGTTTCTGCACATACGTAGTCAATGTAATTTCTGCGCACAGCTAGAACTTACTTTAACCACACAGTTTGTTTACATTACTGATTCAAAGGAGGAAATACACTATTGATACTCCTTCCACACCCACTTCAACCACAGTTTGTTTACATTGCTGGCTCAAAGGAACTGCACCATTGTTAATCCTTCCCACCTAACCTCATCACTTATAAATCCCGCACAGCTTATTTGTTGTTGTTCCCTTCGTACTTTGTGCCTATTCTGTTTCGATTGCTGCTAATTCACGGAGCTTGATTCTTTGAGAAATTGTCTGTTCCGCGTCTTCCCTCAATTTGGGATGTCAGTGGCGTCAAAAGCGTGAAAATGTCGGTTCAATTGTCAAATCTTCCCGTGCTGACAAGAAAGAGTGCAAGGAGTTATGCTGCCTTAGGAGCAGGGAGTTATGATTTCTTAGGAATTATTCGACGTCCTCAATTTGGGATGGATGTCGGTTGCGTCCGTGATAAATATATAATTGGCTAATCTTCAAATCTTCCCGCGCTGTCAAGAAAGAGAGTACAAGGAGGCTTGATTTCTTAGGAATAATTCGACGTCCTCAATTTGGGATGGATCATGGATGTCAGTTACGTCGAAGGGTTATGATTGTTCCTTACATGTGAAGTCCTCCCTGCAATGAGGCAGCTTGATTTCATCACGGGAATTTGAATCGAGCAACCAAGCTTTTTATTATCCTCTAACGGCGGCTAACTGTTTTGAAAAGCTACCAAATAATTTAGTAGGCTTTGTCGATTCCATAAATTTGCACCTAATCGTGGAAAAGTAAATCTGTTTCATTCATTTAGGGTGGAGAAAGCAATCAATTTTAATACCAACGATTCTTATAGAGGATGAAAAGCTGCGTGTTCATAAAAAGCATTCGTAATAAGCGTATAAATTGAAAAAGCTCCATGTGTGCGGTATTCAAATAGGCTTATAAAAAAAGCTGCATGTGTTTGAAAATATTGATTCGAGCTACCAAATTAAGGATTAGGTCCTACGCAATCAGTGAAAAGAAGCACTTTGATGAAGAAAAATCACTGTAAGCGATCAGCGTATTGGTTTAGTGGCAACAGAATTTCAAGTAATGAAGTAGGCATTAGAATTATCAATCCGTTCGAAGGTTTGCCACTCTTCACGGAAAGATGAAATCGTTTACGGTAAAACCAAGTTAATTTTATATCACATGGTAAAATCGATTCATTGTTGAATAAAAAACTGTAGGACTTGTGTGATGCCTGAAAAGGACGTAACTTATCTGGATGTTGCTCATATTGTGATTTTAAATCACTTATCAGCTCTGTCACACGAATGGAATTGCTGTCGTGCCAAAAAGTTTGATAGATTAAATTTCTACCCTTATTTTCTCATCCTACTTTTCGATTCAATTCGGATATCAAATATGTAAACGACACAGCCTTCCTTTTTAAAAGAGCCATTAGTTGCAGACAAGAAAACTCGAAAAACAAAAAAACATTTACAGTTGTTTCATGTGATGCCAGACGGTTTCTTTATTGAACGTTTGAGATTTTACCAATGTTCACGTATTCAGTGTTATTGAACAAGTCTAGTCTGCATAATCGCAAATATGTTCTAAAAGGCGATAGCCGTGGCGAGCCTGATAAAAAGCGACCTGAAACCAAAAAAAATGAAAATCCAAAACTGCATTCGACATAGCACTTATTTGTTTTTCTCAATAAATGTGGAGTTGACCACATTTGTAGTTTGTTATACAGAAATCTTTGTTAACGTATTCGCAATAGATTCAATAGATGCCATAATGAATGAACTGAATGTAATTATAGTTCCTGAAGATTAAAACTCGACGCTTTAATTGCCTTAGTCGGCAAAGGTATTTAATAAATTGAAAAATACTCCTTTTTCAGGACGATTAACTCGATTCAAAAGGAAAAATTTTTTACTAGAAGAGTACGATACAACTCTTCAATCTGTTGTGAAAATGAACCGGATGTGTCCGTAGAAAAGTAAAAATTAACCCTTGCTCTATTTTCAATCAGAAAAGCAACTGGGAGAAAATTTGTTGCCAGATGAGTACAGAGTTTCGTGTAATTGTATTTGTCATGACGAACCGCCTAGGAATCGAAAACACACAAGAATCAAACATGCGTAAGCTTAACTATCATAAATTTTTGTTGAATCTTCTTTTATATTCAAAATGATGTCTGGTTTGTGTTACGTAGTAAGGATCTTTTTATTTATCCGTTGTTCCATTTTCTCTGTAGACGATACGTGCTGTTAATCTCCCTCTATTTCTAAACTGTTATTGCAACTGCAATATGTCTGGTTGTAGAGATCATTTTCTCGGTCTCTCTTTTTATTCATCAGTAAAATGCATATTTGCTACTGTGCTCTGTTTTCGATTTCGTTCACACTTTCTGTTTTTATTTCTCGACTGTCTGCGGTGCTCCCATCACGAATATGTGTCAATTCGAACTCTGCTGAACAAAGTGAGCTTTCTCGGCTGCATTTTTACATTAACTCAAGACGTCCGAAAAATGCGTCAATTCGGACTCTGCCGAATAAAGTGAGCTCCCAATCGACTGCATTTTTTTACATCAACTTAAGACGTCCATCTTTCCTTGCAGCCCCAGTCAGGTCGTAAGAATTCAAAAACGTGTCGAATTTTTCTTCTTGATGACTGAGAACGATCGATGGTGTTCATGCAAACGTTGTGGATGTTGTGCGTACTATAACTGCATTTATAACGGATTTCACTTTCACCCCAAAAAACCATAATTCTTCCACGCATAAAAACAATCTAAAAAATGTGTATCTGTGTTGTAAGGCTGGTTTGAAATACTTTCTACTTGGGTACAGAAATGAGCTGCTTCACCATCGCACTCCGAAGTTTCGCTGGCATGCGCAATTTCTATTTTACTCGTGAAAATATTTTGTGGTCAATTTTACCCTTTGACGAACCCAAACATGCCTTCTTGCTTGTAAAAGAAACCAAGTTATTTATTATTAATTAGTACAAATCAAATGGATTTCCTTTCGGAGACATTGGCGCGTCTCCTGTTGCAGCTTGTTGTTGCCCCGAACCAGGAATGGGGACGTTTGCAGTCAAAGAAGCAGGAGGATACATTGATGAAGTCGAAGCTAAGACCGGTGGCTGTCTACTGCCAGTAATTATGGTGGCAGAAGCAGCAGGAGGAACAACAGAATCTGTTTCTGAACTGGTCACAGTCAATGGGAACCTTATAATAAACTGATGAACTTGCAAGAGCTGATCCTCAGTCAAAGAACCAATCAATTCCTGCACCTTTTCCTCCAAAGGACTCCTTTCCGACAAATGCCCATTATCTGTTTGCTTCTCTTTGCCGTCTACAAGAATAGTATAGAATGGTTCAAGATCATCGTCCAAATGCACCTTCATGATCTTCGCTTTTCCCACGTAAGTGGAGCTCTTGTAGTACACAGTTTGGCCAGCCGTGAATTTGGATGGATGGTTTTCCATGTATACGGATGCTGTTTTACCATCATTTGGGGCGGAGTCACCGTCCGTAGATGTATTTTTCGCAGCTTCCGTAGGTGTTTGTCGATCTGGACCAGGGGAAGAGTGGATATGATGAATATTATGCTGTGACTTTTGCTGTTCGGATAATTCACTGATTGGCTGTTGATGAATCGACGTTTGATTCATAGCATGCGGCACGCTTCCTGCCTGGGAGGCAATATTACCCAAGTTCCCCATACCTCGTGTAATGGACGAGATGTGACTTTCTCTAAGACCGTCAGAAAGACTGATGCTACCGCCTTGGAAGTGCATAGGTTGCTGGACACTTGATATCGGTTGCTCTGTGTTACGTCCTTGCACGAAAGGTATACCTCCTTGAGTGATCGAACTATTGACTCCCCTGTGGTGCAGTCCATCATTGCCTGGAATGGAGCTGTCCTGTACGCTTTGTGAGCCAGGCGAAGCAAATTGCGCCCGCTGCATTGCCTTATTTACTTCACCTCCTGTACTTGAATTGGCAAATCCGTTCGGCTGTGGCGAAGGCATCTGCATTCGCGGTGAGCTACCGTTCGAAAATTGCTGCTGCCCCCCAGGAGCGGCCGATGCAGTGTTGAAATGATTGAATCCAGGCTGTTGTCTTGTGTTCTTCGGTGAAGCGGGCGCAGATCCCAAGTTAAAGGTGGCAACTCCGCTCGGCTGCTGAATTCGGTGGGAGTTACTGTTCGACGAAATTTGCTGTTGGCCTCCGTGAACCTTACCAACTGATGTTCCGTCGACATTCGGAAATCCAGAATGCGGTTGCTGTGCAGCGTTATCCGTGGCAGCAGGTGGACCTCCTGAATTAAAGTTGGCGAATCCGCTCGAGTGTGGCGACGGCTGCTGTATTTGGTGCGAGTTCCCGTTCGGCGAAAATTGCTGTTGGCCTCCGGGAACGCTTCCAGCCGCATTTGGATTGAAATTTGGAACTGCAGGTTGCGGCTGATTTGGAGCGTTGTTTGTACCATGTACACCTCCCGAATGAATGGTGGCAAATCCGCTCGTCTGTGCCGACGGAAGCTTTGCTTGGTGAGAGCTGTTATTGTTATTCTGAGGGAAATATTGTTGGCTCGCGGCAACACCAGCCGATGTTGCATTGAAATTGGCGAATCCTGGTTGAGGCAGCTGTGTTCCGTTATTCATTTTAGCTGGTGCCTGACCCGTGTTCAAATTAGCAATCCCGCTTGGTTGTGGCGACGATTGAGGTTGCTGAGATCCGCTGTTCGTCGAAAAGTATTGCTGAGGGTCTGCATAAGCACCAGAATTAAAATTGGCAAATCCTGGTTGGGGCTGTGGTGCTGTGGTAGCCGATGTGGCTCCGAATGCGCTTATCTGAGGGACCGGTTGCTGTTGCTGGGGAGCACCAGTGTTCGAACGGAATTGCGGCTGCTGGCTTCCGGAAGCAGCTACAGTAGATGTTGAAGCGTTCAAATTTGCAAAGGTGTTCAAAGGCGGCTGCTGTTGGGCACCAGCGTTTGTTGAAAACTGCTGTTGTCCCACAATAGTAGCCGCTGGAGAGTTGAAGTTGGCAAAGCCCGAGTTGGGCTGTTGCTGGATTCCGTTGCCATTCGATCCCGAAGCTTCAAAGTTGGCAAAGCTGTTGACGGCCTGTTGCTGTTGTTGCAGCTGCTGCCCAGGATTGGGAGGTCCGTGCTGGGTGGGTGGTGGCGCCGTGTTGAAATTAGCAAAGTTCGTTACCACGTTTGGTGCCTGAGGAGGAGGAGACTGCGCTGGTCCAAATCCTGATTGCGATGATCCCGCATTCGTCGTGGCGGTAGTGTTGTTACTCCCGAATGCGTCCCAAGCCGGTGCGGGAGAGGCGTGGTTGTTGTTGTTGCTCCAAAAATCGGTGGATCCTGCAGTTCCAGGCGCCGTCGGAGGAATCGCCACAATAGTCGCGTGTGGAGGCTGCTGTGTGGGATGCGGAGCCGCAGCCGTGGAAGAAGAAGGACGATACCAGGCACGATCCACATATTTTCGGCGAATCCAAGTCTTCAAATGTTGCGGATCGGTATTATCCTTCGGTTCCTGGATTCTTCCTCCCCTTGAGGATTGTGCGTCGTCGTAGGTCGCCAAATAGATAGCGTTAATGAGATCGTTGTTACCGACGCTCTGCAAGAATTCGACTTCCTTGTCGGTAAAGCTGGAATGTCCCACGCCCTTGACGCGTTGATTGAGTTCGCGGTGAATGCCGGCACAGGCGGGGCAAACGAAACTACCAACGGTCAAGTTGACGCAGGACGGGAGCTTGGCGCGACAATCGCAACAGCGCTTGTTCGGGGGCAATCGCTGGAGAAGGCGGACTTGATCGTCCGGCGACGTGGATGTGTTCTTCGAATGGCCTAGGTTCTGGCGACGAACGTTACGGGATCCGGCACCATTGTGACTTCCGGGAGGTTGCAACATGATGCAGTCAGTGTATGAATGAATGACTCACAGTCAATAATGCCTACGAATGATTGAATGATTGTGAATGTAACCTAACTTCTGGGGCGAGACGGTCTCGGAAAGGCACGACTCTACCAGCACACTGTGTATGATTCACAGCTTCAACCACCGTACGAGAGAGGTAGTAGTGACCGTTAGGGTGTGAAACTATGTTCTACTACTATGGTAGAGAGCGAAGTACGGATGAACGATTCTACCCGGGATGACTGACCCCCGCCGTGAGCCTGCGGTGAAAAGGCGCACGAGCATGTCGCAGCGAAGCGAACAACGGACATGCACGTACACTAGTATCCGAGAATCGGCGGGTATGGACAGTGACACACGTTCCAGTGTCGTGCGTGCGTGGACTCACAGTCAGTCCCGCCCGCCTGCCCCTCTCGGTGTGGTCCGACGACGGGCTGTTTCGTCGGAACCAACACTCGATCCGATACAGGCAGGGGTAGGGTAAGTGCCGCGTGGAAGGTATGTCTCTCCACCCCGTTCCGCACCCTCCAACGTCGTACCTGCTCCAGGACCCGGCTGGATGGATCCGTTCCTCGTCAAACCGTCCTCTGACTTTGTATCCCTTGGATCGTCATATCACTGTCACTCACCCATTCAACCCACCCTATCCAGACGCACCTTTCGTCCGCTGCACCTATCACTCTAGGTAGAAAGTTGCCCTACCGTCATTCATTACAAAGTCTCCGAGGTGCTACCGCTGTTTGTCATACTGGGAACAAACCAAGCAGTCAATCCATTCCTTTCACTCTGTCGCGTCGCGAGTCCAACCTATAACCTTTCCCCAACACAACGACAATAGCATCCATGTCGTCCACGAGAAGGGAACGTCTGCTTCCGCAGTTACGAGATGCTCTTGCGTGGACTGCGGTGCTACTACTACTGGGTTTACTACCCTTCGGCGCCGCGTCGACGACGGACGATTGGATGCGTTTGGATTACGCCGTCTTTCCGCGACGACACGTCGACGAAGCGGCGGTGCTGGAATGGGGACACTCGGCCATTATTTCCGCACTCGACGCATCCGTCGCCTGGTTTGGTCCCCAAACCTCACAGGCGGCTCTACTTGAAGTCGAAGCCCAACCCGTATTGGCCTCGCCCGTACACGGCGTATCCAATACGGTACAAGAAGCTTTGGATGCCCTCGAAGAACAAGCGAGCGACGTTGAGACGAACGAACAGGTCGCTAATTGGAGGAAAATCGTCCTGGATAATGCCGACGAAGTCCAAGGCAACGTCGTCGTCATGACGAATACGGGAGACTTGTCGGGACCCCAAATGGCCATGCTCGCCCAAAACAGTGGCGCGGCCGCCTTGTTGGTCGTCAACGTTGACGAAGACCGTCCCGATGATATATATCGACTCGCGGCGGATCGGAACACAGTGACGACGACGACGAAAACAGCCTTCGAAACAACAGCCACCACCACGCCGCACTCGCCGCACTTATTGACATTCCCACCGTCATGATCTCCATGAACGCCGCCAACGTACTTACCACCGCCACGGTGGATCCCAACGCTTCCTCGCGGCGACGCGTAGTCAATCACGGAATGCCCGATCGAGTCCGTTTGTACGCCGGCGGGGATCGACCCTTCTTCGAAGACGCCCAGGCCGAATCCCCCGCCGTGTATCTCATTCACAATGTTTTGACTCGCGAGGAATGCAAAGCCCTCCAAACGCGGGCGTCCACTCGTTTGCAGCCACTAGAGGCGATTGCGAGTACGGCTGGTGGTACACGCAGTCCACTCCAGTACACTACCGCATCTTCGTTGCGCGGAGACAAAAGTGGCGGTCCGTACTATGTCGGAGACGTATCACGCGTCGTATTGTGGCAAGGATTGTGGCAAAGTCAGGCCGCCAAGGCCGTGGAAGAACGCATCGAACAAGTTACCGGATTCCCGTCTACTCATTACTCCGATTGGATCGTGGATCGTTACGAAGCTGGTGCCTACGTCCGTCCCCACGTGGACAATATTTTGGCAGCCGACGGAACCGCCCCAATAGCCGTCCTCACCGTCTTTTTGAACGATGATGGCGGCGACGCCGCCATTGTCTATCCGTCCGTACCCACCAACGCAGCGGCTCAAAAACCACTGAAAATTCGTCCCCAGCAAGGCCTGGCCGTCGTCCATCACGTTACGGACGATCATCATCGGATCGATACCAACGCCGTGACGGGAGTCCTTCCGGCGTCTACCGAGCACGGTGATGCCTATTACCTTGCACGCAAGTACATTTATGCCACTCCCGTCAGTACCGCCCGCCGTCTGGTGCTTCCAGCACTGTCGTTGGTAGCAGCCGGTGGGGGAAATCTGCCCAGCCTGGTTGTTCGACTGCACGTCGCCATGCTGGAACAGTTTGGCGTTCCGCAGGGCAACGCAAATTTTGACAGGGTCTGTATCTTTGTCCCATTGTTGCTCGTGCTACTTCTAGTGCAGTACGTGGTCAATCGCCTTATGAACCAACCCTCCAAGCCACCGAGCAAGTCAGCCTCCGGAACCGGGTCGAGCTCTACAAGCGCAAATAAGAAGCGGGACAAGAAGCAAAATTAGGAAACACTCATAGTCCAAAGGATGTATTATGGCTTGGTGGGGCTCGGCGTTCGTGATGCAATCATACGGAACTCGTCGCACCCGTGTATTCGTTGCTTGGAGACGCAGTGTTATCCCTATGCTCTGGTTCCGTACGGTATGTTTTCAGAGACGTCGAAACTGTCAGCCCCCCCCCCCCCTCGAATCGAGAGCAATCCCAACCCTGGCAAATACTATACTCTTAGCTTTATAAAACGATTGGGTTCCACACGGTCACTCTTCTGAATATGCTAGTAATTCTGGGCTAGTTGATGCACTGCAATGTCAGCGCAGGTCAAGCAATCGATATTTGCGTTCAATGGTGTAGTAGAAGTGTGGAAGATACCTAGTGGAGGTCGCCCCGGGAGTTAGCGCCATATATGTAGGGCTAGGGTCACTGTGTTTGCTTGAAGGGGGGTTAGTTAGGGTGTGGTTGGGATGTGAGCGTGGACGACTCTGACCCAGTCGTACGATCGTGGCTACGACGTCCTCTGTACTTCTTGCGTACGCGTGCAGAACAGGAGTCACTGTCACTGACCGCTACCGTGCCCCCGCCCCCCCGCACGACCCGGACGCCCGACGGATTCCTGTGCTGACGTGTTGTTCAGGTTTGCGTTCTCATACATGCACTCCTTATCCCATTTACATACTCCCTTTATCCTTTCTTGCAATGGTATGGTTCGAAAGGAAAAGTAGGTTCAGACGCTCAGGAGAGATTAAGTTCCTCGAGCTTCGTTTCTATTGCTGTGTCGAATAGTGCGTATCTTTGGCTCACACACAGCCCCACGAAAGAGACACGTACACACGCATCCAGCACTTACTCAGCGTGAAAATATGTCGGTATTTGCGATTTCCCCACCGGCAAACCCGAGACTATCGAAAAAGGACGACAACCGAAAAAAGACCTTCGTCTCTCTGACTTGTTGCACGACAGTTCACTATTCTCTGACACTTCCGAAGTGAAACTGTAAAACGTTCGTGGACGAGTCACTCTCTTAAAGTCTTTGACTCTCTTACCCATTTGATATTAATTCTTGCAGCTCCTTAGCTTCATATTTCTCTCTCTCATCGAAACACTGGAATCATGAAATTTGCTGTTGGTACCGTATTCGCCCTCCTCGTGGCTGACAAGACGCTTGCCTTTACACCAAACGCCTTGCCGTCCCGGACATCGCGCCGAACGAACAACTCGGCTCGATACATGGCCGTAGACGCTCCTCCGCCGGCGAGCAATAACGATTTGCCCGTCATTCAGCAGAATTCCTACGGCCAGCCCACCGACGTGCGTTATTCAGACTTTTTGAGACTCGTCAACGCGGATCGTGTGGAGAAGGTCACCTTCAGTGCTGACGGTACGCAGTTGTTGGGAGTCGATGTAGACGGCGCTCGTGTCAAGATTGAAGCACTCCCCAATGATCCGGATCTGCTCACGTCTCTCACCACACACAAGGTACGTTACGTTTATTCGTGCGGACGGCTTTCCAGCGAACCCCATCAATATCGATACACCACCGTCTCACCAACTTTTATGGTAATTTCAATCCCGCGCAGGTTGATGTCACCGTTCTTCCCGCTCAAGAAGCCA
This sequence comes from Phaeodactylum tricornutum CCAP 1055/1, assembly GCF_000150955.2. Lineage (NCBI taxonomy): Eukaryota > Bacillariophyta > Bacillariophyceae > Surirellales > Neidiaceae > Phaeodactylum > Phaeodactylum tricornutum. The sequence continues at coordinate 1,073,900 of NC_011669.1, read as the reverse complement.
GTGGTCTCGGTGAACTCGCCCAGAGTCTCATTTTCCCCGCCGCGCTCTTTGCCGGTCTCTTTTTCCTTTCCCGCCGCGCTGGTGGCGGTATGGGAGGCGGCATGGGCGGGCCCGGAAACCCCATGGGGTTCGGCAAGAGCAAAGCCCAAGTACAAATGGTCCCCGATACCGGGGTTACCTTTGACGATGTGGCCGGCTGCGACGGCGCCAAGCTCGAACTCGCCGAAGTCGTAGATTTCCTCAAGCAACCCGAAGCCTACACCAAGAATGGGTGCAAGATCCCACGCGGTGTCATCCTGGACGGACCTCCCGGTACCGGAAAGACCCTTCTCGCCAAGGCTGTGGCCGGTGAAGCTGGTGTTCCCTTCATCAGTATTTCGGGTTCTGAGTTTGTCGAAATGTTTGTCGGTGTGGGAGCGTCTCGCGTCCGCGACATTTTCAGTCAGGCCAAAAAGAACGCCCCCTGCATTATCTTTATTGACGAGATTGATGCCGTCGGTCGCCAACGTGGTGCCGGTTTTGCCGGAGGTAACGACGAGCGCGAACAGACGGTCAATCAGATCCTCGTTGAAATGGACGGTTTCGATGGCAACCCGGGTGTCATTACCATTGCCGCAACCAATCGCGTCGACATTCTTGATTCCGCCCTGCTGCGCCCGGGCCGTTTTGATCGTAAGGTCACCGTTGATCTTCCCGATTTCAAGGGCCGCACCCGTATTTTGGGTGTTCATTCTCGTGGCAAGCCTCTCGAACCCGATGTCGACCTCGAAGCCATCTCCCGCCGTACCCCTGGTTTCTCCGGTGCCCAGTTAGAGAATCTCATGAACGAAGCTGCAATTTCTGCTGCGCGTGCGGAAAAGTCCACCATTGGCTGGGAACAGATCGATGGTGCCGTCGACCGTATTATGGTTGGTTTGGAAAAGAAGGGTGGCAACCCCCAGCTCAAGCAGAAAGAACTTGTGGCTTACCACGAAGCCGGACACGCCATTGTGGGTGCCCTCGTACCCGACTACGATCAAGTCCAGAAGATAACCATCATTCCCCGCTCCAATGGCGCTGGTGGTTTGACTTTCTTCGCTCCTCAAGAATCTCGCCTCGAATCCGGCATGTACAGCAAACAGTATTTGGAGTCGCAGTTGGCCGTTGCTCTCGGTGGACGTCTGGCGGAAGAAATCATCTATGGTGAAGACATGGTTACCACCGGTGCCTCCAACGATATCCAGCAGGTAGCCAACATTGCCAAGCGCATGGTCAAGGAATGGGGAATGAGCGACAAGGTGGGCCGCGTTGCGCTTTCGGAACCCCAAGGTGCCGGTCCGTTTATGGGAATGCAAATGATGCGTCGCTCAACCCAGTGGGGCAACCGCATCATGGGAACTGTCGAAGAAGAAGTCGAACGCCTCGTCAACAACTCATACTTGGTGGCCAAGCAAATTCTGAGCGAAAACCGGGATTTGCTGGAGCACTTGGCGCAGACTTTGATGGACCAAGAAGTCGTGTCTGCCGAAGAATTCGAAATGATGCTGGTACAATTCAAGGCCAAGACTATTGATTACAAGATCATCGGAGAGGAAAAGAACCGCGAACAGCTGCCCTTCCAGGGCATGCCAGCACGCGTGTAAAAACTATTGGTGATTGGTTCCATTTCCTATAAAAACATTTACAAGACTACTAGCTACATGTACCTGCTTCTTTGTTGTTTACAACTATGTCAGTTCATAGATTTTATTGCGGAATACTTGCGTACAATTCTTTGTAGATGTTTGGTTGGAATCTGAAGACGTCTTGTTTGTCACGAGCTGGTTGAACAGTAGTGGCACAAGCGGAGACTGTGACTCACAGTCAAACTTTGCGAGTCTCGTGTACTACTAAAGAAGCTATTGCAACGGGTGCAACCCAATTTTCTACAACGCCAGCCACCAAGAAAACCTTTCCTATAGTCAACGCTTTTTAAAATTTAGGGATCGTCCTTGTGCACAATCTCGTTGATATCCGCGAAACACGTTCGCCATTTGAGCGACACGTACGTGTGCGTAAGCTCTTCGTCTTTTTCAATGTCCCGGGTTGCAAAGATTTCGAAGCGATCTTCGTCGTAGTAGCGGACCATGTGCGTGTTAGCCTTGCCTTCGCGATCCGTGTTGAAAAAGGGTGAGCATCCCGAACCCATGCCCCAGATCTTGTTGGGGCGCTCCTCACTCCAAGTGAAAATGTAAGGGCACTGACGTAAACAAACAAGTCGAGATGCTGGTCAGTCATTCCGAATAGGAAAGAAATTCCCGTCGCGGGATCAGACTATCCGAGAACCTTCTTCCGATCCGACTCACCGTGTTTCCGTCAAAGCCATCGGGAAGACGACGCATAACACCCTTTTCTACAAGATCACCTGCGGAAGGAACAAAAACAAGAAACGTGGTAAGTGACGAGATACCCAAGTGATGTAGTGCCAGGTTAGCCCAATAATCCAATCCATCGTTCCTTGTCATCGGCATTTGGCAAAACTAACAATCCGCTAACAGTTCACACATGTCACCAGCACCCATCGCAAAATAACAATTTGCATTGTCATTCGAGTCCGACATTTGCGTCGTATCATCTCTTCCTTGGGCGTCGACTAGTCGAGGGCTGGGTCGTCAGCATACCTTTTTGAAACGGAACAAAGGCGAAGGCTCCATCAAAGTCACCCGTCTGTTCGTTGGAGAAAGACGACTTTTTGACGTAGACTTTAGAGCAGTCAATTTTGGTATCGGGATGGGCAGCCATGGTCACAGTCAGAGTTAATTACAAAAAAACGAAGAGAGCACTTTGATCGGATTTTTATTGTCGGAACAATCCTGAGCCGAGCGAAGCCTCATCCGTTCTCTCGATGCGGCTCGGGCGTCTGTCATTCCACATTGACCGTGCCACAATCGTGAGGACGACACCAACGACACCCGTGGGTAGCTTGGTCCCATATCCTGGAATTTGGAATAATGGAGCTTGTCTCGCATTGTGAGGAATTCCTCTACAGGAACCATGACGAAAGAACTTTTTTTAAATTCTGGGGTGACATCGTTTTCGAGTTCGAGCTCCCGCAAAGTTCCCAATTGGGATTGCGAAGTCCCTTCGGTTTTTGGACGGTGCTTGGAATACCGCCCTCTGACGGTGAAGCAAGAATTAATAGGAACAGAGCTTGACAAAAGATGGTAGTACATTTCTGCAACAGATACAAACACAACAGTAAATACTTTCTACAATAACCGCAAATATAGGCATGTTCTTGACAGAGTTACTCTTCATAGCAATCAAACTGCACACAGCTAGGCTACACAATCCGTGCATACTGGAAAAATCAAGGTATAACATAGTGTTCCTACTACGTAAATAGACAAAAGTCTGTCAATAGTTTTTGCAAGTTGCAACTTATTCAATTTCACAAACATTGAGAGACACTGAAAAGACTTCTGGAAACAAACAGGAGGAGGGGCTTGTACTTTAGACAGGAGGTTGTGTATATTGGAAGATGAGCCTACGATTCTTGTCGTCGTCGGATTGTTTCAACCAAGCGCGTCATGACGAGGCAACCGCATCTTCGGAATCCGAAACGTGATAGCCTAACGCGTCGTCCAAAACATCTAAGGATCGATCCAGCCGATCAAAACCATCCGAGAGTTCCTCTTCTTCAATGATCAGCGGTGGCGCGCAGTGAATGTGCGGATACCGGTGCAAACCGACCAGTCCGTTGTCGTGGTAGGCCTTTTTGTAGAGTAAAAAGGCGTCGTGTGCGGCTTCGTGTTGTAGTTTTGGGTTGTTTCCGGAAACATCCTGTACATCCAAGCAACCAAACAATCCAATCGCACGGTACTGCTTGATGCAGGGGTGTTTGTCGGCCAGTCTCTTCATGTGTGACTCGAACATGGGCGCTATGGTTTGCACACGTCCAACAATATCGTTCTGTAGCAGGTACTTGACATTTTCGTACGCCACCGCTAGAGCAACTGGGTGTGCCTGGTAGGTGGACCCCCATCCGAGCGGCTTGTCTTCGAAAAAATTCATAATCTCCTCCGTACAGGCCGTCATGGACAAGGGAATGGCCGCTCCGGAAATTCCCTTGGCGCACGATATGATATCGGGCAAGACGCCGTCGTAATTTTGAAAACCAAACAATTTGCCGGTACGTCCAAAACCAACCATGACCTCGTCCAAGTGCATAAGAATCCCGTACTTGTCACAGATTGCACGAATCCCTTGCATGTATCCATCCGGCATGATCAAACATCCCCCGGCACCCACAATTGGCTCCATCATTATTGACGCAATTTGCTCCGGTCCTTCGTTCAAGATTTGCTCCTCCAACATATTGAGGGCCGCTTCGACTCGTTCTTCTTCCGTGGCGTCTTTGCCTCCATGATTGAAAAAGAGCGGAAACGGGTTAAAGGCTTTAACGAATCCGGGGACATTGTCGGATCCGTACCAGCGTCGGAAATCTCCCGTCGCTGCACCGGCGTGTGCTGTCGCTCCGTGATAGGATCGGTACCAGGAAATAATCTTGTTACGGCCGGTAAAGCGCCGTGCCATCATAATGCCCGCTTCGTTGGCTTCGGCTCCGGAACTGGGAAAGACGGCGGCGCGCAAATCACCCGGCAATATTTCCGCCATGAGTTGGTTGGTCCTGGTGCGAATTTCGGTGAGACCGGTGCCACCGTACGTAAAGGGGAGGGTGGACATTTGGTACGCAGCGGCTTCAACTACCGCCTTGGGTATGTCGTGGCCCAGATTGGCACACACGGCTTGTGAGGTCCAGTCCAAGTATTGTTTGCCGGTGTCGTCGTAAAGGTAGACGCCCTCGCCGTGCGTCATGTTTGGGACGGCTTCACGCGCCTTCCCCGGGACCCAAGTCATCATAAAGGGATTCTCCGAGCGACTCTGGTTGAGTTTGGCGGACGTCCAGGATCCCATCGGTTGAAAGTGTGCCGGGTCGACTGCCGGAATGTCACTCTTAACATTGTCTTTGCGCTGCCGAAGGAAAAGGAAAGCGTGCGTGTGAGACTCCTGACGAGTAATACACACACACCAACCATTGCGAACGAGAAGAAATCATTTTCGAAAACAACACAGTGATTGCTATGCGTTGGTAGACGCTTGACCCGGGCTTCCAGGTTTCTTTGGGTTTTTATTGGCGGATAACCAATGCAAGCGGATAACCAGTTGCCCAAAGCTGGACCTCTTCGTCGCAGGCCGTACCAGAATTCCAATGGCCGACCATGAGAATTGCCCGAATCTACCAATGTTGCACACTTGCTTGTGCATTTTTGACCAGCAGAACCGTACCAGATTCCTTGAAGGGTTCTCGGGTCCAAGGTCCCCGAATTTCTCATTTCGGAAAAAAGCCTCAGTCATATATATATTCGTCTCACTACTACCGACACATACACATATCCACGCAGAGAAACCACTGTACAAACATACCTCTAACGAGGGCAGTGCACGGGACCAAGCACGAGCTCCTTTCGGAGCCTGCCGTCGAACAGCAGCTGCCGCAGTGACCAAAGAGTGATATTGAGCGCTCATTGTGACTTTTTGGGAATCGTTTTGGGTTGCGCCGGCTGGTTTTCCGATTCTTCTTGTTGGTCAGGTAGTCCAAAAAGTGATGGAAATCGGTTGTGGATTTCGTCTCACTTTTTTCTCATTCGCTCGAGGTTTCGGGTCTTGTCTGTGCCCACGACGACACCGACGGAACGAGGGAGTCCGGGAATTCGAATGCTCGTACAACCCTCTGTAGCCAGCCTACTGCTGGAGTGCGAGGCTCGAGGTCCCAAATAGAAACTCGCTTTGGGCGCGGGGTCATTCTCGCGGTGGGTTGGCCTGTGTGGCCCAGTTGGTGTTCCATCTCGGAGACAGGCACCCTGGATGATTCCGAATGGAATTCTGATTGGTGGAAAGAGTTCCTAGCCAGCTGATTGCTTATGCAACGACAGACATCTTCAATATCATTCCGCCAATCACAATATTTGAGAATTTCGTCACTCTCCAGTAAAGTAGTGTAGTATTTTCCACAGACACAGGAAAGCGAAATATGTGAATTGCAGCTCGAGAGACGGGGTTTCGACCTCGCCACGTCGCCTTCGAGGTCTACAATACGGTTGTGCGCGGAATCCAAATTCTTACCGAACCGGAACGTGAGGAGGGAGAGAATGTCGACCTCTCGCCGAGGTGTTCGCTCGCTTTCTGCGCGCGCGCGTCGAGGAGTCAGAGGACGGCGTGATTGAAACGCCGAGAACGGTCGAAACGGGGAGAGATCCTCAAAATCACCACCAGTACTCGAGTCACCCTGAACTAGCTACTCCTGTCACGCCAACTACCTCGAACCCACGACCTCGATCGATGTGCGTTGGACAAGCGGCGCCGGGAGACGCTACAGGAACGGTAAACGAAGAATCTCGTGGAGAATGACCGTCCACAGAATTGTTCTTCCCAAACTTGTTCTATTCCGTTGGTGTGTTCTCTCTTTCTCTCAGTCAACAGATATCATGTTGTTTCGAATTTTTGTTCGATTCCGAACGTAAATTCTCGCTGTGTCTCCGGTTGCCTTGGCGAGTCACGAAGACGCTTTCGGTGGGACTTCCCCACTACTAGTGCTTGGGTATGTCATCCATCCATCCATCCAATGCGCCCTCCTTACATTGTTACCAGTACCACCCGTCTTCATGCACTCGCAGGATCACGTCATTGTTCCAACCACAACCCAATTTGGTACAACAAATTACCACTAGTGTTACTATCATACGTAGCAGGTTGTACCATATATCTCGTTCCGCAAAAGACCCACCCGACTTCAGCATCCTGGAATATTCACAGGAGCCTGTGAGGGTGTCTTGTTTACGTCTTCTGCACGTCAATATGCCGAGTTGACCAAACAACCTAATTGGTCCAAACTATTCTACATGTAGTGAAAGTGTGCTAGTATTAATGTAACAAAAAGACGGTTTTGGAATCCGACCCATACGTGTTGGTCGTTTGGCATTGATCACTCGGGTGCTAGAAACGACCACGTCCACCAAAGCTACCGCCCCGGCCGCCTCCTCGTCCGCCACGTCCACCAAAGCTGCCCCCGCGGCCCATACTTCGTCCACCACCGCCGCCGCGTCCTCCGAAACTACCTCCACGACCGGATGCTCGCCCTCCACGACCGGGTGGCCCACGTCCACGACCACGGCCACCGCCGCCACTGCGACCTCCACTACTACCTCCGGGACTGGTAAATCGAGATATCGGCAACAGTTTGTCCGTCCCAATGTATAGCAAATCCTTCGGTTGAAAGCTACTGGACAAGATACCCGGATCCATTTTGATGGTCACAAATATATTGTTGACTTTCCCCAGAATCTCGTCCACTTTGCCAATTTTGCGTTTGTTCTCGAGGTAGATACCGGCGTTGAAGTAGGGTACTTTGTCGGCCAGTTGCCACTGGCACAGCAGTTCGCTTTCGACGTCGTGCGCTACACAGCCGGCTTCGACAATTTCTGCCGGGGGACCTTCGTCGCGGGGACCAAAGCGTCCGCCGCCGCCGCGACCTCCTGGTGAACGCCCACCACGGCCCCCTCGAGCGCCAGGAGAAAAACGACCCCGGCCGCCAAAACTCATACTACCTACCACGCAAGAGGGTACAATCAATCCGGAAATTGTTTTGCCTACCAGTCACGATACTGACTCACACACACACCAAGCAACAACAAATGGAAACGGCAGTTTTTGATTTGATAAAAAGCAATTGATCTTGTGTAGTTGTACACACCGATCCGATCCGGTGTGGGAGCGCTCACTGACAATTGCAAGTGGCGGATCGACACGAGATGGATTGACATATAACTGTCGTACGGTCTGTCGAGCACAAGGATAGGATCGATGGGTGGTGGGGTTGGGTTATGTGGTGAAATGAAAGGGCGCGCCATAGGATCGACTTTGGATTGGCTCAATCCAAACACGGAACGACATAGATCCAGTCCACCAATTCCTTCTCCCTCCCCGAAACATCCCCGAGGCAACGAGCAATTTCCATTCCAATGGAACGAGGCTCCCCCCCCCCAAACGAACTGTACTGTTAGATTACAGGAGACTGACGCGGAAGACAGCGGCGTGACGGATTCCCAACCCCATATTCTCTTGATAGAAACGAGACAAGGAATAACCCGATTCGTACCAGCGGTTGGTTTTATAGAACAATCATGACGACCAGTCCGGCCGATCCGCGATCCGCCCAACGCACAGCCGTACAAGCCGCCAAGCAGCGCAAACAACAAGCGCGGTCCGTCGAGGTTGTGGAATGTCCAGGAGGCTTTCCCCTGTCGCAAAAGCCAAACAAGCGTCAGAGGGTACCCGCATCCGTTTCCGATACACCGAACGAAAAACGACCGCCAAAATCCAAATCGTTGTTGGACTGGAATACGACCGTGCAACAGGTCCGGTCGTACGGTGCCACGGCCTTTGTCGGCAAACAGAAACGCAATTTTGAAGACGAGCAGTACAAGTTGTTGACGGGTAGGCACCGTAAGAAGCACCAGGTGCCGTTACCGATTGTTCGTGGCATTCAGAAAAAGGCGGCGGCACGACACGTACGGGAGCTGCGAGAAGCCAAAGAAGCCGGAATTGTCCTACCCACCGTGTCCACTAAACGAAAAGACAAGAAAGGTTCCAGCGCGTCGGATGTACACGGTCCCGCTCCTTCGATCGGGTTCATGAGCAAGGGAGTTTTGCGACTGAAAAAGAAACCCCTGTAGGATTAATAGTGGAGTGACCGACACTGTCCGTTGCTTCTCAACAGAACACCGACGATGTTATAGGATCCACTAACGTTTTTCTCGATCCTGCTAACTTTAAAGGATCATTCTTGAACGATAAAGTGCGTTGCTTGAATCGATGTAGGGCTGACGAAACCTTCAGAGCCGCTCGACAACCATTCTACAAAGTCCTTTTACCTTAGATACACGCGTGCTGTATACACTATACATAATCGATCGCATCCACTCGAGATAGGATGTCTGATCCGTCACAGGTACTTCATTGTCAAATATATATATTGACAAAGATAAGTTGGACGGATAGGAAAGCTACCATGCGCGCACTGTAGTCAAATTGTCACCGAGATGAAGAAAATACTGAAGGGACCGTCGCTCGGTCTGTCCGAGGAGATATTTCTCCAATTCCAGCGCAACGAAAAAACCGAGCTTCGACGACCTCTGCCTTGGACTCATTTCCCCACGAACCGGGAGATTCTTCGATCGTCGTCACCATGGCGACCCGTATTCTCGCCCTCCGCCACACTATGTGTCGGTATCGTCCAACCTCCTCGTTCGCAGCTATTCACTTTCCTTCCGCGTACCGACTGCAGCCTTTTAGTAGCAGCGAAAAGTCGACCGGTAGTGATCCATCGAGCGACGCGAACAGCCTCGGCCCGGACCATCCCATCGCGATAACGGACGCAGCGGTAGAGGATAACGGGGAATCCGTACCCGCGCCCATTGATCGAAGCAAATATACGGAAGAAATCCGAGTCCGTATGCCGGATATGGGAAAAGATAATGGTAAAGTTTTGCGATGGTTGAAGAAGGAAGGAGATGTTGTGATGCAGGAAGACGTGTTGTGCGACATTGAAACGCCCGACTTTGTGTTTGGCCTCAAATTGGACGACGATTACCTCTCCATTCTCAGCGAAATTCTGGTAGAAGCTCCGTCTGGACCAATCCCAGACAATGACGTTATTTGTGTGCTCCTACACAAAGGCAAAGAAAAACAGGAGAAAAAGAGTTCGAACGAGGAGGAGTGAAGCATGGGTCGCTCACTTTCTCCATCAAACAAATAATACCATTTGAGGTCAATCGCTGTCGACTGCTTTGACCGACGCTCTCGCTGCGTGCTGTGGAAGTAATGGAAGGTTGGAAATCCCTAAGTACTCATGGTCTCTAAAGCTCCATGTGGTTTCCGGTGCCCTCTCACAAACAAGTTCGACACGGGCTTTGCAAACCAAACTGTTATTATTCTAAATAGGATTTGCAAACCAGCTTCTCATTCTATTTGTGATTCTTTGCTCCGGAAACGACCAAGAGCTCTCTATCCTGTGTCCAGACAATTCTCAACATCTATTTACTTTTAAAAGGGATGCTAACCATGGTCTGGCTCCGGTAGCAACCACCGATATTGGTTTTCTTTTTTTTAACAACTGGGTGCATTCATGACCGGATCGTTGGCGGCGTAATACGCTGGCCTGACGGTACTGGCACCCGGCTCCCGGTGAGACGTGCCGCCGTTCGTCTTCACCGGCATGCTCGTGACCGGTTCGTCTTGTCCATCGTTCAACATTTCTTCCTTGCGCATCAGGCAGAACCGTTTTTCGTGACATCCGTACGCGTGTGGGGTCAACTCAATTACGTTGTTCAGTGGAATGGACACGTACGGCGCTTCGTTGCGGTCTAGTCCCATAAAGTACGCGTACAAAATTCGCAAAATACCCTGGTGACCGACAATCAGGACGGGTTCCCGGGTGCGTTCCATTTCTTGCGCAAGCGGTTCCAGTCGCAGCGTCACGTCCATGTACGACTCTCCGCGGGGATAACGATACGACAATTTGTCGTCCTGCCGACGGGCAAACTCTTCCGGATAGACCTGTTCAATTTCCTTGTACGTCATGCCATCGCAGGTTCCAGCGTACAGTTCGTCCAAATTGCGGCGCGCCATGGGACGGAACTGGAGCCATTCGGCGCTGTCGCCGTTGTCCCACGTGTGTTGCAGCGCCTCGTGGTTGATGAATTGGGCCGTTTCCAAAGTACGTCGTAGCGTACTCGTCCAGAGACGGGCCGGCCGCGGGACCGTGGCGGATTCACCCGTGGTTTCGTTCGTGACGGTTTGCGAACCAATGTGCGTTTGGGCAAATTGCGCCAGTCGACGCGCGTACTCCAAACCGGCGGGTGTCAGTCCGGAATCACCGCCAATCTTGCCCAACAAATTGTATTCGGATTGTCCGTGACGGGTCAAGTAAAAGGTGCGCGGCAGCGTGTGCAGGTTCATGACATAGTGCACAACCTTGAGCGGCAAATAACCGCGAATGTTGGTGACAATGAATTGTTTGCTGTTGATGATTTTAATGTGCGGTCCGTCGGTTTCGTCGACGGGTTCGTAGACGCGCATGTAATTTTCTAAAACCCCCGGCCGCAACACGAGGGTGAGTCCCAAAGAAGTGTGTTCGGCAGTGTCGTGCAAAGATCACGACGGTCGGTACGTACCTCGTCGTGTTTTGAAATCTCGCATGGCCTGTTCGGGGTCCATATCACGATAATCTGGCGTGGAGAGTTTGACTTTCCGTATATTCTCTTCCAAGAGCGCTTCGTGATCACAGACACTTTCGACAAACATGCGTTTGCATCCCAGTCCACTGGCTTTGAGCACCTGCAGTATATGGGATCGTCGGGCTTTGGTCGAATTGGTGGCGTCAAAGGCGGCGACGCGCACTCCGTCCTGCTTCATGTACTCGAGGAGGTCGGCCAGAGCAGCGTCGCAGGCCTGGTGGCGCGCCAACTGTCCAGCCTCGTTGGAGGGATCGTAGAAATCGGCCGGCATTTGCGCGCCGCACAACTGGCGACGATAGTCACCGACGTTGAATATTTGCGAAGGAATGTCGTGAAAAAAGGACAAGAAACGACAAATGCGTTTGGCAATGTGGGTTTTGCCTATATGGTAGTTGATTAGTATATGCAAGTGTGTGTATATATATCGTGACGTGACGTTGCCGAGAAAGCGTTTGGTCAGAGTGTGCATTTACGTGATTGTGAGTACAGGGGGTGTGCATGTGTGATTGTGTATCGCTCTTGTCCCACGTACCGGTGGCGGGGAGTCCGACCATGACAATGACCATCTTGTCCGAGGCGGTGGTGCCGGTGACTTCGAGAGGAGCGGCGTTTTCCCCTTCCGGCAAGCGATGTGGCATGGGGTTGTCAATGTTCGGTGGCGGACGAAAGCGTTGCGACGACAACAAATCGGAAACGCTGGACGACGCGGGTATGGAATTCAACGACGACATGATTCCGAGGCAACGTGTTCGTTTGTATGTGAGGGCGCGGCGGGGTGTGGATGGATGCGGACGCGCAATGAGACTCACGGAATGGACCCCGTTACGTCTACTACAGATAACTAGCAATAACGACAACAAGAACAACAGCAGCCAGTGACAGCAAATAGTAGCAGGCAGGGATCAATGACAGCGTGTCAGGCTGGTAGATTCGCCGAGTTCGGGCGACTCGGTTGACAGAGAAGCGTGGGCGACAAGAACCAACGACAACGGACCGTGGCACCAGACACTTCTTCCGGAGGGGTTCGTGCGTGACTGTTGCGTTAGAGTGAGTAGGATTGTGTTTCGAATGGGAGTACACCTACCCTACGGCCTGCCGCGCGTGACGGAAGGATGCACCGACGTGATCGGCGGTGATTCGGTCACTCACGACAATGACCCCTTCCCACGAGGGTCCCTGTAAGTAGGGTTCTGGAAACCTGGTTTCCCTGTCACGGTCACTGTCAGCCGTGCTAGTAGAAGTGCCAGTAGGCACTTACACGGCCGTGTGACAGTTTGACAATTTGACGTCCCCGGCATTTCGGGCACGGTTGGGGAATGCCCGTTCGACGACCTCAGGGTAACGAGGTTACAGCCATTGTACCGTTCCAACATCCCCCCTCTTCCGAATCCCTCTTGTTATTGTAGTTGTTATTGTTGGTAGTGTTTGAATTACAGGAACAAGCCTAAAACCATGTGGGGTTCGTCGTTTACGGACTGGGCCAAAAAGGCGCAGGAAGAATTGCAGGAACAGGCGGCTCACTTGACGGTCGCCACGCCCTCTAGTTTATTCAATCTCGACGCCATGCAACAACAGGAAGACGAAGCAGCAACAGCCAAAGCAGAAGTGTCCGTAACAACCAACGACGTGAATGACACTGGATCATTACCACCACCCGTCACGACGTCGTGGACTTCTCCGCTGCCGCCATCCTTGTCGGTGCCCCGCGTCCACGCAACGTCCCGACCAAAACCGTCGCTCCTTGTTCCGTCGGCCGTTGCCGAACAGCGGGAAACACTCCGCACGTCGACCGACCGAAAGCCGCCGCAAAAAATGTCGTTACCGGAAGCGACGACTGGAGCATTGCACGCACCCGTACGGTCCCATGCGGATGGATGGGAGGAGAATCTGGACTCGCACGACTTGGAAGACGGAACCCCCGCAACCGTCGACGACGCCGCTGACTATAATCCACAATCTGTTCTTCCCGACCGAGCTGCCGTAATGGACGCGCCAGTGGCGCCCATCGCGGGGCATCAACCAATCCACGATACACGTGCGCACGACGAACTCCCCCGGTCCGACGAGGAGTCGTCACGATGCACGGAAGGCTGACGACGAAACCAGTCCCCGCATCAATGAATCCGACGAGGACATGAACGATGACGACCACGACAACTTTGACGACAAAGACGAAGGACTACCTTCTGTTCACAAGATACCGCTCGAATTGCCGGACGCGAAAGGCCAGTCTCTGTCGGATCCGGCGACGCCAACCGCGAGTGTTGAAAATTTGTCGTCGGTCGAGAATGTGGTCGACCTACCACACGACGCGTCCAATCCGGTCGCAGCGTTTGTCCCCGCCATCACGGACCCGGATCCTACCACAACGTCCAATGGAACGCTCGACGCCGTCGACGCGGATTTGCCTGCCACCAGAATCACCAGCACTGTACCGCTTAAGAAATTGCTCGTTCTGTGTTCCATGAACTCTCTCAACAAGACGGCACACAAACGTCAAGAACGAGCTTTTACCATTCTCCACGCCCGTCAGATTCTCTACGACGTTGTGGACGGAGCCGACCCGCAGCACAAATCCTGGCGGGAAGAATTGTTCACACTGGCCCACGCGGCCAAGGGAGAGTATCCGCAATTCTTTCTCATGGACGTGGACGACGGTAGCACTACCTACTGGGGACCGTGGGATCGGTTGGAATACGCCAACGACAACGGCAACCTGGCGGAAGAGTTGACTGGACGGTTGCAGACCGGCTGGTCACCGGAAGACCACGTGGCGGATTCCGCTTTGCCACCATCGCGATTCGCCACCCATCAACACGCTAGCGCCGTCGCTATGGACGACGAACGGGAACAATTTTCGCAGCAAATGCAACGCGTCGAAGTCAATCACGCCGCCGAACGACAAGCCCTGGAAACGGAACACGCCCGCGCATTGGAACAAGCACTGGCCAGTACGAATCATGACGCATGTATCACGGAACGGGTGGCGTTGCAGGAAAAGTACGAAACCGCCTTGGATCAAAAGAACGACCAATTACACGACCTGGTACGGGTCAACGAAGGGTACAAGCTCAAACTGGAAGTATTGCAACGGGAGGTGACCGGAACACAGCAACTCTTGCAAGCGCGGGATGGTGACCTGGGTCAAGCAGCGCAAGCCCACCACGATCAATTGGTAAGTCTGCAGTCCCAATTAGTGGAAAGTTCGCAACGAGCGACGGAAGCAAATGAGCAAGTGGAGAGTCTCAAGGCTGCTTTGGAAACGTCTCGAGCTGATTTGGCGGGTAGCAAGCAAGAGCTGGCTGATCTCAAGGCTCGCGTCAAAGTGGTGGCTACGGAGCTGAAAGACCGCAGAGTGGAGTGTCGCGAATTGCATACAAAAGCGGACGAATTGAACGCAGTCAACCTTGACCTCAAATCTCGGGTGGACGAGTTGAAGTCACAACTCACGCACCAAAACCGCAACGGATCCGAAAAACAAGAAGAAATGGAACAGCTCAAGGTCAAACTTGTCGACGCAGCCATCGTCTTGGAGCAGGCCGAGAATCGGGTGCAAGAAGCCAAGTCGGAAGGCGAAAAGGCTCTGGCTGATTATAAACGCAAAGCGCAAAATTCGTTGTCGATGGCCAATGCGCGGACAGCGGCAGCCGTTCAGGCCAAGGAAGAAGCCGAGCTCGAGGCACGGGCGGCTCGAAGTACCGCCGATTCTTCGATGGATCGGGCAGTCAAAGCCGAGATTGCCAGTAGGGAGGCGTTGGCGGAAGCGAAGGCCTACGTTGCGGCAATGGAAAAAGAAAAATCCGAGGCTATACAGAAATTTGAAGCGGCTGGAGCCGAAACGAAGTCTGCTCAGGAACAAGCAGCCAAACTTCAAGAGGATTTGTCGCAAGCAGTTGAATCTAAATCTGGAATTGCTGAGCAGTTGCGACAGTCGACTTCCCGACTTGAGTCAGAACAAGAAAGATCGGCATCGCTGAGAGAAGAACTGTCAAAGATGCAACACAAGATCGCAGAAGTGCAGGACGACAGTGCCATTCTCCGAGCACAACTTAAACGAAGCGAATCTGAGCTTACGACTGTCAAAGAGTCGATGGGCGAGGGCTCCATGGAGTCAAAACCAGTAAGCATGGAGGAAAATGGAGTGTCAGAAAAAGCTACCGACAACGAAACGATCCGAATCTTGCAAGAGGAACTTCAGGATGCCAACGCTGCTATTGAAGAAATGAAGGACGCTTTGAAGAGCGTTGTTGAGATGAATGGCTCTGTACCAACGAAATTTCAATTGGAATCGACAGACCAGACCAATTATGGCTTGGACGGGTCTCGAAACGGAACGCATTCGAATGGGGGTAATGACGCCACACCGTTGTTTTTCGCAATGGAAAAGCAGGCGGAACTCAAGACTGCACGAAACGAAATCAATCGACTTGCGAATATTCTCGCTGACGTTCAATCAGAAAAGATGGAGGCGGTTGACGCAATGGAGGACATGCGGAGAAAGATGGAAGAATCCGAGTCGAAGCTTAATCGCTTCGAAAAGTTGATGCCGATACATGATCCTGGAAACACAAACGGCACTTGCAGCGAGACCAACAGTGGCGCTACGAACATTGAGTATTTAAAAAACATTATGCTCAGTTTCCTTAACGCGAAGACAGCCGCTGAAAAGAAGAATCTTGTTCCAGTGATTGGCGCTGTTTTGTGTCTCACGCCTCACGAACAAGCTGCTGCCGCGCAGAACATCGATCAAGCAACGAGTTTGGGAGGTGTTGGTCAGAGTCTCTTCGAATCCTTGAGCGGACGCTTGTCTTGAAACTGTAGTAACCGATTTAAGCTTGCTTCTAATTGTTTACAGATAAAATTACTGTTCTGATGATATTCCTGTACTGATCCCTTCCCCTTTTCAGGGTACGCCGTGAAGGCGTTCCCACACTTTGTCGAAGAAAATCTTGCGCCAACCCGGCTCGAGACGGGGCGCTCTACTTTTCGCTTCTTTCAGCGAAACTAGCTGCTCTTTGATTTGAGGTGGACATTTACGGCACTTCAAGATATGAGCGTGAATATTCTGTGAAGTGCTGTTAGTCGAAAGGCTCCTGGAAGAAATCGGAAAATATTTCCCTAAACCTGCGTGCCCATGGCAATGCCGACACTGAAAGCCGGGACAACCAACAGGACCTTTCGATCGTGCGACAAAGCGATCAGCTTCTGTGAATTGGCAGTTTTCAACCTGACGCATCAGAAAGTACACATACGACGGCACCATGCTCATGTCATCGGTAGATACAATATCCTCTCCATCTTGAAGGTACGCTCTTTTGACGGAAACGTCTGAATCACTGGCTGGTTTTTCGACCTTATCGGCGCTGTTTGAGGGATCAGCTCTTCCAGAAATATCTGTCCCAAATCGGATTCCGTCGTCCGTATCGACCATCCCCAAAGACTTTGCAGAATCAGCCCAATACTGTCGAGTGGTTGGTGTCCATGAATCGATACTGCTGAGCTGAGTCAATTCTCTTTTTTCACTTTCAGAAATTTGGTGACATAAAGGTAGGTGGACGCGCTGCCAGCGCTTCACTGATTCGTAAAGACCAGACATGGAAGTAGGAAAGGAGACAGCTGCAATGGCTACCCCATCACCTGTACTAGTCTTGCAGAATCGGCATCGAACGCCTACTTGATGCAAACCAATACGACCCCGTTTTGAAGACCGAGCGACGTCGTCTTGCGTCGCGGAAAATACTTCGACGCAATTGGATCGAATATAGCAGTTCATTTCCGAGAGCCATTCCGGATCAGATTCAGCATTTGCTAAGGAAATTGACCCTCGGAACCATTCCCTGTCATGACTTGATGTAACTTCAGCTTCTTCCGTTTCCACTCTAGTACTACTGTGGATACGCTCTGTACGCGGATACGAATGGTTCTTTTGCAGTGCTAGGGCGTCCATTGGATGCCATACATGTATGGGACGATTGCTGACTAGGACACGCCGCATTTGGCAGACTTCTTCATGCATACAGGCCTGCTCAAAGGTATGAAAAGAGGCGACGTTGCAAAAATCACAGACCCATTCATTCGACATTGATTGGGCGTATGTAAGCTGACGCATCTGGCTACCTTGTGAGCTCAATGGAGAAGGTATGCATTGCCGTCCCCAGCTAGCTCCCAACCACTCTCTAGGCATTCCCGTTGGAACTCCACCTCCCCGGGCAAAACCCACGGGCAAGCGGGAAGCTTCGGCAATTCGTCTTGGAGGGAAAGACTCAAGTCGAGCGACCGTCGCATCAACACCCCCGACGTTCGGTGAAAAGCGGACTCTACTCTTAATCCTTCCGGGGGAGCCCTTTTCCGGAGAGACGACTAAGGGTCCTTTCTGGGGAATGTGCGATTCCCAGGAAGGCGATCGACCATCCTCGGGATCCCGAGCTTCAACAGCTCCTTTTCGGCTGCTTAAAGTAGGAGTCATCGTAGCAAGAGAGGCCAGCGCAAACGCGGACGCTAATTCGGTTGCGCCGACAGAGTTCTTCGACGTACAAGCTCGAGATTCTTCGCTCAGCAACAGTTTTTGTCGCTTCGCATGCGGCGACGGGGAGAAGTTGGTAAGTTCCCTCCGACAGGAGCGATCTTCCGCCATCGTTTCAGCTTTATAGTGCATGGAATATTTGGCTCGCCACCGAGGTACGGATCGAAAAAGTGATTTGATTGAAAACTAGCCAAACTTCCAATTCGGGTCCTCAACCGTCACAAATAGCCTTAAGCGCCATACTAATGTCAGATCTGGCGACCGTTGCTTGGGAAAGTCATCTAAGAACCAAATTGTTCCCAACCGAAGGGGTCTACAAAGATCTCGGATTCTTAGCAAGTCACATAAGGAATTTGGACCGTTGGGCTTCACGGGAAAGTTTTGTGATGTCGGCGTTGAATTTGCTAGGTGCGCGCAAAAAGCCCAATTTTTGTGAGGGACTATATTCGTACCTTTCCGCCGATCAGCACTTGACAGTGAATCCCGAAACGTTTCAGTCACGTATCCTCGATTCGATCACACGAATTGTATAACGTATTTATCCGGTATCTCTCATCTTTGGGTGGGAGCGATGGTTTCAATTTTTTTCATAACGAAAAGGCCAACGAGCGTTTGACAAAAAGTGTGAATGCACCTTGGCATTCCTGATCGATTTACATCATTGGAAGGCTACTAGAATTGAGAAAGGGATCGCGTCATTATGACAGGAGAACATAAGCGAAAAGGATTGCTTCCTTTCGTTATTTATTCTCAAGTCCTTCTTGTAGCCACAGCTTTTGTCCGACCTAATGTGCTGGCTGGACGCTTCCCCCCCTCGACTTCATTGATATCTCTGCCATCTCAAGCAAATGTTGATCGCGGCTCAAACATTTCAGCCACCAATCAAAACGAGGAGATTCTAGTAAAAAACAACAAGTACATCGAGGGTCTACTTGAAAACTTGACTAGCCTGTTGGATCGCTGGATCATTACGGGATCTCCGAAGCTTCAAACCAGAATCGGCAACGTGCTGAACATAATTGAAGCCGAAGCAAAAGAACCAGAGCTGATAAAAAAAGCCCAGCGAAATATTCAGCGAGCGGGATTGTCTTTGGAACGTAGACAGCCCGAGAAATCTACGGTGGACCTCGGAAAGACAGACGAAGAGAAGCGGCGCACGGAGGCTGAACAGCGGCGACAATGGGAAGCAGATAGAAGATCTAAAGCGGTTGTCGACCAACACTCTAGCCGCTCGGTATTGAGCAGTAGAACCACCCCGAGCCCAACCGGCGAAAATTTTATGAAACAAGTGGATTCCAGTTTGTATCCTCAAAACTTTGCAAGGGAGAAAATCGAACTCCAGAAGTCCCTTGAAGGAGACAACGTAGACAACCAGACGGAGACTCTAGCAAATGACCCTGGAAAATCTGCATCGGCAAAGGTTTCAGAGTTGGTAGCTCTAGCTGGGGCTGGATCATCTTTTGAAGGGCAAAATCTAGGGATTGGAGGGCTGGATGATGTCCTTGCAGAAGTCAAGCGACGGGTATGGACTCCTTTGGCCGCACCGCCACTTCTCTTACAGGAGCTTGGCATTCAGCCTGTTCGTGGACTACTGTTGTACGGTAAGCCGGGGTGTGGAAAAACTTTGCTTGCGCGGAAGCTGGGTCAAATGCTTTCGCCATTGCGTCCGATTACGGTGGTTTCCGGTCCAGAAGGTAAGTTCATGATTTTGGCACGCCATTTCCTGACAAAGATCAGAACTTATCGTTTGGCTCTCTTGCTCACTTACATTAGTCATGGACAAGTTTGTTGGCAGCAGCGAGAAGAATCTTCGGGAGGTTTTCGATAATCCTCCGGACATATATGACTACTTTCGTATTAGGGAAAGCGACGGAGGAGAATCAGTTGAGCGAGCCGCTCTTCACGTCATCGTCATGGACGAATTCGATGCCATCGCTCGATCCAGGGGAGGCCGTGGTGGCTCTGGAGATCAAGGTGATGCTGGGGTCGCCCGCGATAGTGTGGTCAACCAATTACTGTAAGTTTTGATCGCCTTACTTCCTGCTGGGCAGCTGGCTTTTTGCCTTGTAAACAATCACACTAATTCTTAATTGTCTGTGGCAGTGCTAAAATGGACGGAGTAGACACCCTGTGTGTTCCCACACTTGTTATTGGGCTTACCAACAAGCGAAGTCTTATTGATCCTGCTCTTTTACGACCTGGTCGTTTTGAAGTGCAAATCGAGGTGCCACCGCCACGGACGGTCGATCAGCGTGTGAGTATTTTGCAAGTGCACACGCGGAGTATGCACGAAGCAGGCCGGCTCTTGGTACGCGATGCCCCCATCGGTTCCGCAGCGGCTAGGCAAGCCACTATAGACCTACCGTCCTATGACGAACTCCTCCAAATGTTAGCAGCTGAGTGCGACGGCTTTTCTGGAGCGTCGTTGGCCGGGGTCTCCCGAGCGGCAGCGAGCCATTCGTTGGAGCGTGCGATAGAGGTGTTTGCATCACATGCCCGCAGTGGCTCTTTGCTCGAAGCGTGTGTTGTAACTCGAGAAGACTTTTCGAGTGCAATCAATGATGTACTAAATAGTGTGGGGACTGATGACTTTAAGGAAGAGGCGTCTGCTGATACAGAAGACGACACAAATGACAACGACCCAGATACAGACGAGGCAGATTAAGCGACCCATCCCTTATTTACATTTGATGTACAGAAATGTCTAGTCGAGAGTCCTGTCTGGTTTTACACTGATGCTTACACAAATTCGTATTCTTGGTGCGCCTTTCTTACTTGAAAAACTCCAGTTAATACACCGGTTTTAACAGACAGTTCTAGTTAGTACCACAAAACTAAAATATGGGCTTGAGATGGCTTTTGCATTTTTTGGCGACCTTACAGTCGATATTAAAAGGAAATGCAAAAGAACAACACTCGGTATTCCAACGTGGTCCCCCACCGTAGTACTAACCGAGCCCGACAATGCTTAACTTCGCTGAGCGGACGGGAAGCGGTGCTGTCATCGTGGTATGGTCGTTTTTAATGTGAGACCTAAGTTACACAATATATAATGTAGATATCGAAACGTAAATGTCAGGACGGCGGAAATTTTCTATGTTGCCGAGGATCTGTCTGAAAAGGTTTAAATTCTTTTGGTTGACTGCAAGCGCGGGTTGCTTCAAGAGAAATGAAACATTTCAGGAGAAAGACGGTTTTGGCTGCTGGTACTGCTAGTTTGGAAGCCATGGTCAGAATGAGGAAAAACCATTGTGAATATAGCAAGTGAATAATTGTTGGCAATGCATTGGGAAAGTCTGCCTTGCTTTTCATTAGCGAAAGTGGAATCTTGCCTTGTCATCACTGTTTTTACGATGTACAGCAAGAATGGAACAGTCCCAATTGCAATATCTAAAACCAAGTTTTAAGATGGTGACGCTGTAAAATTTCAGTAATTTCCTTTAATGTGTGAATGTTAACTGTAAAGCCGAGTTACGTACTCTCTAGGTAGCAGCTCTGTAGATTGGAGTATGGTTACTACCTGTAAATATCTAATCGCAATGTAAAAAAGAAACGAAAAACAAGGTGACACTTGGGAAAAACATATTACTAATAACATGTTTTTCGCATTTTCTCAGGAGTTATCTGCTCCGATATGATGTAGGTGGTTAGCATACTTGCCTTTCACGCAGGATACCCGGGTTCGAGTCCCGGTATCGGAACACTTTTTTCTATAGACTCACTATGAATGATCTGTCATCGCGCCATCTTTCAACCATACGCTATCATAAACACTGATCTTTACGTTGAAACATTGATTACTGTGTCTATTCGTTCTCGTTCCAATAGGCGCCCCTAGTTTTTGCGTCACATGACATTAAACTCCTTCAAACATAAACCATAGCGAACGTGACCGTTTATTCACAGTCAAGGCCTCGCACCCCATAGCGAAGCCGAATG